>NW_010386557.1:0-1171 GCF_000414095.1 Morus notabilis
CCATGCTGGCCCGGCACGACACGTTTGATACCTCTAATGATATATATAGTAGGAAACGGACAAACACGTTCAACATTATTGAAGTTAAAAAAACAAATAAATATCAAACGTTAGAGAGAAACATCACTATGAAGGTGTACATATAAAATATGATTTGGGCAAATATTTGCTTCTATCCGATACCAATTGTGTGTCGGCTATGGAAAAATAATCGGTGAAGTAAAAATAAAATAAAATAATTAAACTTAATTGATTTATATGAGAGAATTAGGGGGAGTATTTATGGTGGTTTTAACTCATTAGTTAAAACAATACACATTAGAAAAGAAAAATATAAATTTAAAAAGTGATTTAAACAAAGTTTTCTAAATATCTCTTTTTTATTGAACAAGTATACCACATAAGTAAAATGACGTGGTATACCAAGTCTACTGAATTATTCTGCCTAATTAACTAGTTTGAAAACGTGCTCTGCACATGTTACTATGCGGAGGCACTCAACATTATATTATTTTTACCTAATTAATGTTAAATTATTTACACAAGAATTTATGTATTTTGAGTTTATTTTCAAAATAATTTTTACATTTTTTATCGAAAGAAATTCATTTTAATTTTAAACACTTGGCAGTAGAACATATTGCCTCTTCTATATAGTTATAAGTTCCAAAAAAAAAAAAAAACAAGACTCAGCATAGAAAAATTAAAGAGAAATTTGCTTAGGAGTACATATGAGAAAATAATATTTCAGAAGGCTACAAGAAATAGACGATCAAGTAGACAATTATTTATAACAGATACATTTAAAAAAAGGTACAACAATACTTTAGATGTCCACAAACGAAAAAATATTTTAATAGAGATTCATCTAAGAAATTTTTAATAGGAAATATTGGAGAAAAAATTAGTTCAATTAGGCAATTTAACAATATAAGCTTTCAAAAAAAATAGGTGTATAGCAAAATGCATGTTTTAATCAAATCATGTGTTTCAGTCAAATATTATAATTTACAGATAAGTAGAGCATATTTAAGGGAAAAAAAATATTTTGATAAAGACAAATTAAATAGAAAACTAATTACTCCGTGTCTATGAAAAAGAGAAAGATGTTTGAGTACTAGACTCAAAAGGCCATTCAAGAAAATTATTCATGCGGAGAAGTTAAAAAAAA
>NW_010386558.1:0-1171 GCF_000414095.1 Morus notabilis
AGGTAGGCTGCCATCTTTTCATCCCTGGTTTGATATTGGCCTTTCACTTAGTTCACGACCAGCTGTGAATCGCTGAAGATGTTTATAGCCTCCACTTTTAGGTGTTCTGCCAACCGGAGCCCAGCCAGTAACACATCATATTCTGCTTCATTGTTAGACGCGGGAAATTGAAACCTGACGACTGAGATTATTTTGTGACCCTCTGGAGTATGCATACCAACCCTGCTCCATTGCCGTTGTCATTGGAGCTTCTATCGACATAGAGTTTCCATCTGAGTGGCCCGCCAACAACCTCTTCTTCATCTGGCAACCCCGTGAACTCAGCTACAAAGTCGGCCAGGGCTTGGCCCTTGATGGCAATTCGTGGCTTATAGTCGATGTCAAATTGGCTGAGCTCTATAGACCATTTAAGGAGTCTTCTAAAAGTGTCAGTCTTTTGCAATATTTGCCTGAGAGGATGGTTTGTCAAAACCTGAATGTTATGGCCTGTAAATAATGGCGTAGCTTTCTCGATGTCACCACAAGCGCAAGGGCAAACTTTTTCATCTGCGGATATCTTGTCTCTGCGTCGAGGAGGCGCTTGCTAGTGTAATACACTGGCACCTACACCTTCTTCTCTTCGCGGACCAACACTGAACTAACGGAGTGTTCTGAGACCGCTAGATACAGGCTCAGCACCTCTCCGGTCGTAGGTTTGGACAGTAGAGGTGGCTTCCCAAGGTGTTCCTTCAATTATTGGAACGCGTGTTCGGACTCTTATGTCCATTAAAAAGGCTCGCTTCCTCTCAGAGTATCAAACAACGATATGCACTTATCTGTAGATTTCGAGATGAACCTATTGAGCACGGCAAGACAACCCGTTAGCTTCTGGACTTCTTTTGGTTTTCTTGGCGATTTCATGTCGAGGAGCGCTTGTACCTTCTCCGGATTAGCCTCGATTCCTCGACTACTCACCATAAAAACCTAAAAATTTTCCCGATTTGATCCCGAACGCACACTTGAAGGGATTCAGCTTCATCCTATACATCTGTAAGATGTCAAACATTCCCTTAAGGTCCTCCACATGATCCTCAGACTTCTTGCACTTTACCAGCATATCATCCACATATACCTCCATCGTTTTACCTATCTGGTCGGCGAACATCCTGTTGACCAAGCGTTGATATGTTGC
>NW_010386559.1:0-1173 GCF_000414095.1 Morus notabilis
TGATTCTCTAATGACTAGTATATTCATAAAAAAACATTCATGAATACGAGCTCGTTACTTATTCAAGTACCGAATAAACTCTCAAGGAATTATTTATCTACTTCTTCATTGAAAAAGAAATGAATTACATCTCATATATTAACAATCTCGGCTACCTATTTCAAAATGTTACCAATATATAAGGGATAGGATTTAGAAACTCGAAATTCATACCGAGTAAGTTAAAAGACACAAATCTATAATTAAGAGTCTGCTAATAACTCAAGATTAAGATTATTCTATACACGATCATCTGTAGACTTAATTTAAATTTTCATACTTAACAGAAATGATCAGAAACTCAAATCGTGTTCGTGTCCTAGTTCTACATAATCTTATTATGCATAATACACTCATTCAATATCTCTCCCTATTAACAATGCAGACAACATTATTCGATTTCTTAATGGGAATGACATGTATTAGTAATGTTTTAGTTAAAGATTTTGAAACTTAAATTAAATTCATTATGAACAAATTCAGATAATTATCCTTAAATATTATCCTCTCGTATATAATTCTTATATACAATATTTAAAGTTACATAAATAAATGTGAAATTTTTTTATATTCATAAAATATTCAATAATACACACATATAAAGCAATAAAAAAAATTTATTTTATTAAATAAATAATAAATATACTATTACATTTTATGCTTTTAAGACACCATTTTTAACAATCGACTCTGTGGAGGATCTTCAATGCATTCATCAATTGACTTATGATCACTTGGTTGCTTCAACCGGACAAGGCTTCTACTGACAAAGGACATCACCATATTGAGTTTCAGAAAGGAGACCTGGTATGGGCTGTTCTCACTAAAGATCGTTTTCCCGCCCATGAGTATAATAAGTAGAAGGGTCGAAAAGTTGGTCCTTGAGAGATCTTGGAGAAAATCAATTCCAACACCTACCGCTGCTACTTTCCTCTGTTGTTCGTACTTCAGATGTCTTTGATGTCAAACATTTAGTTCCATTTGCCGGTGTGACAACGAGACTATTATAGATTCGAGAGCGATTGTTTTCTTACTCGACGTGACTGATGCAGCGGCAGGGGCATACAGAGCAGGACCAACCGGTTAACCAGATGGGTACCTCTGGTTAACCGGACGATGGAACTCCAAATCCGA
>NW_010386560.1:0-1173 GCF_000414095.1 Morus notabilis
TTTTAACTGTAGTAAAATTAAAATTAAAAACTCAAATTGGTAAAATGAACAAGGAAAACCCACATAAAAATTAAAGAAAAATTTCAATTATGCCCTTAATAAATTTGATAATACTTTATGCCCACTTGACAAAAATATATATGTATCTCCTTCTAGAGTAGATAATTCTAAGTATACTCGGCCTATTTGTCTTGTTCTAGGTGTTCTTACTTTTTTCTTGCTTCTTAATGGAAAAAACTTCCTTATTTTGCAGCCAATGAGTCAGCCATTTCTGACTGAATTCTTTTTCTAATTTTAGTCCTCTTTTTTAACACAAATAAATAAATGAAAATTAACGGTCCATAAAAGGAAGCAAAAGGATAAAGTACAAACTCATTTTATGAAAGCAAAGACGCGTCCTTACGAAAATAGAAAATAACTCCTTTTTCCAATGTCAAGAATCTTCCGCACAAGATACATAATGGCCGTACCGTGAATATTTACTTAATTCCGGGGCAAAATTCTAAAATTACCCCTAAACCAAACGGCAAACTTATCCTCACTCATCCGTCACCACAACCCTCGAAAATAACGATTCCTCATCACGACACGTGTCATCTCAGTTGGTGAGCTTCGCCGTCACGACCCGTCTTCTAAAATCCTCCTCTCTCTCAATTTATAAGCCACAAAAACAAAATAAAACTTGAAAGAAAGAAAAAAAAAGAAAGGAGAGAGGGAGATTCATCTATCTAGTCCTTTGCTTCTCTCTCCCTAAATTCTCTCTCCACTTTCTGATATTTCAGCCTTCCATAATCTTCCTCAAAACGCTTCCAGGTTTTCGTCAATCTTCTTCTTCTTCTTTTTTTATTTTTTTTTATTTTCAGATTTTTTATTGCGTTTTTCTTTTTCCATCTTTTCGTTTTTGTATATATTCAGTTTCGGTCTAGTTAGGGTTAGTTGGTGCGAAATCTGATTAAATTTAGCTTAATTGGCGTTGGTTTAGTTGAGATTTGGGGTTGTTTAGCTGTGTATATATATAATTATCGTTTGTGCAATTTCTCCAAGGCTGGATTTTTATGGCGTTTTGAGCTTATAGGGTGTTGAATGATAATTTGGGGCTTTGGAGTTGGGATTATTAATAATTGATACTTAGGTTTTGCTTGAAGGGATTGTTTATGGCGGTTCTTTAGGATT
>NW_010386561.1:0-1153 GCF_000414095.1 Morus notabilis
AAAAAAAAAAAAAGTTAAGAAACGCAACAACTAATAAAAAATGAGTCTGATATGTATGTAAATCCCAAAAATATTAGGAGATTCATTTTATTATTGGTGTACATGGCAATTGAAATGACAATAGATGCTGTCAACGGGAAAACCTCTAATTATATTGATATGAAAAGTAAAGTATATACTAATGGAACTCAAATAAAATTCCAATGCGAAAGTCCAAAATAAATAATGGTAATCTCAATAAAGAACAAAGTCTAAAAAAAATTCCAATACGCCAAGCCTCTGAAAACATATATGAGTTAGGGGGTCGACAGTTAATCTCGATATAAGATTGTTGCAATAAAAAATTCAACAGAACTAGAGAGATGAAATTAATTTCGTAATGTTTTAACCTATCAGCTGTTTTCCAAGAGCAAGTAGCTGCGCCAAAATATTTAGACTGGTGTAATTCTTATGACAATATTATGTCAAAAACAATAACAATATTAAGCATGGTCCTATAGTTTATCAATCCTCCAAAAACTCATGAGCAAACAACCCTATTTCATTCCAACACTTTTATTTCATTCCAACACTTTTTCTTCACGTAAAGGCTTAATGGGCTAATCAGAAGAGTGGGAGGATGAAAATGCAAATGAGATTATTATGAAATTGTAATTACGAGGATTGAAACATAAAAATCACATGTTATAATATTATGTTAGTTTATCAATCTTTTAAAATCTTTATTTTATGGATGTCGACTAATAATGTTATTTTGTTTTAAGATTAATCTCATTAGTAATCCTGAATTTTAGGATCATTCTCACTTTGTTCTTTAATTAAAATTTGAAAACTCTTATTTTGTTCCATGATTCTGTTGTACAGTATTTGTATGTAGATATCTCATTACCGAAAGAAGTTCATTTCATATATAACATTAATTCAGCTAGCATTTCTTTTTCTACATTAATACGTCATTCAACAAAAACATCGGAAAGATTATCTGAATCTCAACCCTTTTCCGTTCCCTATATAAACCCAACCATCTAATTAAAGGAGCACACAGTAGTCAGCACAAAACAAGAGCTAAAAGAGAATTGTACGTAATGGCTAATCCCCATTTCTTTTCCCTTTCCTTTGGCCGTGGTAACTTAAGGGTGCGTTTGGTTGCAGT
>NW_010386562.1:0-1172 GCF_000414095.1 Morus notabilis
CCTATTATGTCAATTCAATAAAATCACATCTTTTGGAGGCATATGATATATTTTTTCCGTGAAGGGCCTAGGCCCAGGCCCGGCCCTGCACTGTGGAGGCCCGTGCCAGGCCGGCCCAGGCCCGTAATGGGCCTGGTGTTGGACGTGCCGTGCCGGCCTGGCACGGCACGTTTGACATCACTAATTATAATTATAGTTTACCAAACACTCAGTTACTTTTTGTAACAGCTGCTTCTTCTTTTAACACAGTCAAAAGTAATTTTTCTAAAATCTTCAACACTATTTTTCATGATAACAAAAATCTCACTTCAAAAGTATAAATAAATAAATAACAAAAGTCTCATTTTTTCATTAAAAATTTGTTTTTTTTTTCCACATTCTATTATGTATTTTTAAGAATGTTACATATGTCTCTTGTATTTAACAAATTGTTTAAAAATATCCTATATTACATATTGTAATTAAAATAGTTGTGTAAAATGAAAATTTTGGCCATTTAAATGCAATGTGTTAAATTATATTATATTCAAAACCTCTCGACTAAATATTGTTATGTTTTAAATTACTAGAACACTAAGAGCATGTTATTTTATTCTAATATAATTTTGACTAAACATGACATGTACTACCAAGCTCTTTTTTTTCTCTTATTCTTTAAATGGTCTCTTAAACTAGGGTGTTCAAACTTATCCAAGTTATAGTCTGAACCACACTATCATCACATGGCACCCCTAAAATGATTGTTCTTCAATACTTTATCTAGTTAATGGAACTAGTCACATGCATAACATGCAAATCATTATTCTTGGTGTAACTAGAATTTTGCTTTGTTTCTTCTTTCTCAAATGAAGTAATGGCCAAAACTTCCAGTGATATAGCTATAGACATCTTCCAATTGAAAACTCCCCTAGAGTCCCTATTTTGCTTTGCTTGTAACTTTTGATGTTATTTCATATCGAGTAAAAAATGTAAACTTACCCCCTCTGGTAATAGTTTGTTTTGAAGAAGATGATGTTATTTATTATCTTTTCAAGGGATTGAGTGAGGGTGATGTCATAGCAAGATTAAAATTCAAAAAACCAAATATTTTTTAGTAGAAATAATTAAGTGGACTTTTAGTTCACGAATTTAGAACTATAATTTAGAATTATTATCATTTTATGTGTATTTTT
>NW_010386563.1:0-1174 GCF_000414095.1 Morus notabilis
TATATATATATATATATCACAATAGAACCAAGCTCTCACTTTGCATTTTTCAAAACAAAGACCACTCGGAAGTCGAACCGCACCATTAGAGCATCGGTTCAGCTCGATTTTAACCTTTGGTCTCTATGTAAAAATTTTGAACCATTTCCTTTTTTTTTTCCTTTCCTTTTTTAAATTTTAACTCTTTTCTTCGTTGAAATTCAAATAATAAAATAAAATAATGAAGCTAATGACACTTGAATCAATTTAGGAAATATTTTCCCCTTAGTTCACTTCTTTGGTTTTATCCCCTTTCTTTTAAATTGTTCCCCTCTTAATATAATTTTAAAAGGAAAAGGAAGGAGCATGAATCTAAGTGTGTTAAAGGAGGGGCATAAATCTTGGAGCATGAATCTAAGAGTGTTTAAGGAGGGGCATACATCTTCATACTCTTCATTTGAGTGATAAAACTAAATGGAAGCCCACCATGGTAGGCCTATCAGCTTTAGCAACCGAGGGATAAGGGACGAAAAATTAAGAGAAGGAAATTTGTATATATGAAGAGGAGTTTTATAAGCGATGTGGGACTCCTAGACACATCAATTTTGTAAAAACAAATAAAATGGAACCGCACGAAATATGAAGCAGTGCAATGGAATGGATGCGCACATACCACTTTTCCACATTTAATAAGTGAAAATCAATATGGTCCGATTTTAATCCAACTGCAAAATGGAACACCTCAAAAATGGTTTTGTTTTTAAACAACCAAGGCAAGTGTTGACATGCCACCTGTTCAGGAACAGGAAATGTGATATAGGTGTATGTTATCTTTGTAGTTCATTTTTAATCAGATTATTAGTAAAATCATTGGCCATAGGAGATTACACTATTAGAAAACTAACACATCCACTGTATCTACAAATATGAGCATACAATAAATGCGTCACTTTCCTAGCATAGCCTAATCGCTTATGGTTAAGATTTTTACAAATAAAGAGATTACAAACCAATTGCAAAGATAATATACAATCTCCTATAAACACATTTCCTTAATACCACCAATCCGCCAGTTAACTTTGGTAAGTTATTTGGCATATTGTAGTCCGAACCAACCAAAAATCAAAAATCAAGAAAATGACCAATTGTAAACCGCTGAGATGTGCCATAGAAGTACCATTATCAATTTTGAAGA
>NW_010386564.1:0-1176 GCF_000414095.1 Morus notabilis
TGTATTTTTTGTGAGAAAAAATACTGTAGCGAACCATGAATCATGATTCAAATCATAGTTTGAATCCTCCAACCAAACATTCCCATTTGTGGTCACGGTTGACAGTTAAGTTATTCGGTATTATGAAATTAGTTGGACAAGAACTCAAGACTTCTCCATCAAGCTGTTCACAGTGAAATATGAGATGTGAATTATGTTGTTCATTGCTATATGTATTGAATTCCAAGTTTAGATTTTCCCAACAAGACAAATTGTACAATAAAGCTTTCCTTTAAATTTCAGCATTAGAAGTACTAAAAACTATGAAAATTGTTGAACTTGTTATGTATTAAACACGGAAAGAAGACTGCACTGGACCTACATTATTGTCATTTAAAATCACCAACACTTATATATGCCATTTAATTGTCATTAAAATAAATATAATTTGAACAACTAAAGAGAGACCAACAAGAAGAATAGTACATACTTGGCAGTATATGGAACACCTCTATTGTCATGGCATGCATTTGAACCGTTCAGCCTCTCAAAAGAGTATCTAAAAACTGCATAAGAGTATCTTGACCTTGCTTGAGGAGCTTGATCAAAACGAATCAGGACCGTTCATCCGACCGAGTTTAGAACATGCACGATAGAGTATAGGAAGCTCGAGCTTGCCCATTTTAGACTTTAAAAGGAGTGAGTTGTTGAAACAACACATTTTATGCCAAAATCCAGAGAGATGAAACGTAATTTTAGTACCTTGAGGACGATTTTTGAGACTTAAAATGTCCATTTTGCCCTTTTAATAAGCTAACCACAACTTAAAATACAAGCATAATTACAAAATATTTAAAAAAAGTTCAATTTTCTTCTATTCAAACAATATCATATCTAAAAAATCAGATTTTTCAAATCCCCTTCTCCTCCGCCTCATGCTCGCCGCCCCTCCCCCTTCGCCCTGCCCCTGCTCTCCACCTCGGAAAACTGCCCTCTCGGCTTCTTTTACTCTTCGTTGCAGATCTTACGATTTTCTTCAAAGCTGTTGAAGAAGCTTCGATTTATGTCGGCTAATCTATCGAGACCTTGGTTGTAGCCGAATAAGACTCCCGTTTCATTTGAATCCTCACCGGCGGCTCTATTTTCCGTGGATCGCAGGACCCACATTCACGCTTCATAGATAACTTGATCGCAAGA
>NW_010386565.1:0-1176 GCF_000414095.1 Morus notabilis
ATATATATATATATGTATATATATATATAATATGTATGTATATATATATATAGCTAGGAATTAAGCAGCAGCTCAGCCACAGCAGCCAGAGTCCAGACGGCAGTCAGCTTTGGCCTATGGCTATGAGCGACAAACCGATACCAAACGAGACGCTCGTGAATCAAATCTCCTGCACACACCATGCATGCCTGCTTCATTCACTGCTTCACTCCCCTATTCACTATATCTATACATATATATGTGTCTATATATATACATATATATTTAAATAGATAATATCGGCCACATGGATGATAAATTTTACAAATTCTCTCCGAACTTAGATACATGTTATGATATGCCCCATAAATTTTAAAACATGTCACTCTCGTAAGCGTCAGCGCCAGAAATTTTAATGGAGTGATAAGCACTATAATAAAAATTTGACCAAGATGTATTATCTATTTCGTCAAAAATCAAAGTTAATAAAAACATAGATATATTGATCCTTACCAAAATCTAAATTAAAATTGATTTCTTTCTTATGTAATCTTTATTATTCTCCATTATCAAAGGATAACTAATTTCTTTCTTTTTAAAGTCTTCAACCTGCATTTTATCAACTGCTATATACAAATAATAGAGCAAAAATTACATTTTTTTAGAAATTAAATAATCATTATTTATTAAACTAAAAGAAAATCAAACACAATTTTTAAAATAGTTTAAGACCAATTAATAAAAGATTAATGTGTGTATTTGATATGTCAATTAGAATAGGACCTTAAAAGGCTGAATAAAAAATGGGAATTAATGGCTTGTAATAGGTATATAGATAACATTTGAAGGGATAATTTCTTATATCTCTAGCTTCTTGACTGGAAAAGAATAAACTAAACTTCTACCGAGAGTATAACCTTAATTTTTCTAATATATTTCTTATGAGAAAAGCAAATGAAATCTTGCTTACAAAGAAAAATCAAGAAATGAGAAATAAAATGCTTTAAGTTTGGTAGAAAATAAAGATGGAGGCGATATTTACAGATTGGGTGGAGGAGAAATCTTGACAATTTTTGCAAGTTCAAAGTGTAAGAATAACACATTATAAGCTTGGGAAAACATTGCAACAGCCAACAAGTGCTTACATTCCGAGATAATTTCTAAAATTGATCCCAAAAGAACTATATTAAAAATAAA
>NW_010386566.1:0-1177 GCF_000414095.1 Morus notabilis
CTCCATTGACTTCCTCTTTCGGAGGTCTGATCGCATGTCAGACCTTGTCGGAGATGGTTTATAAGATATTAGCTAAGCATTCGTTAAGTTGGCTCTGATATGAAAGTTGCTCCGAATGAAGCCGCTCCGATGCTGAGTGTGCTCCAGACGAAGGCTGCTCCGAAGGGTGAGCATGCTCTAAGCGAAGATTGTTACGATGGTGAGCTGGGCGAGAAAAAGTTTAAAGAAAGGATGCTTGACACGAAAAAGGCTCCATTAGACATGAATAGGATGCTCCAAGAGACATGCCTACTAGGGAGGGAGCCTCTATTAGGCATGTCTGGCACGGATGAAGGAAGCTTTAAGGATGTGCCTGTCACAGACGATGGCTCTCCGTTAGGCATTTCTAGCATTGGTAGAGCCTCTGTTAGAGTCAAAACACTGAGAATCAACCTTAACGAAGAGAAGAGAATGAGGTTTTAAGGTGTGGACTTAGGACAGTTTTGGGCTTCCAAAAGGATGGGAGGAAGGCTCTTTGGAAATTCTCCATCACCCATTTGTATTTAATCTAATTAATTCTGAAAACCCCCCAAGCAGGATTCAAATTGGATCAATTTAAACGACAAACAAGCCTACTTGATCACACATGGCTCATCAAACCACAACCCACAGGAGTTCTCCGAGCGTGGCTTGGGTCCACGAAGCGAGCCTAATAACGTCACGTGACTCCTTAGTTGGGCTGGACCCTCGAATGGACCTGATACAAAATCGGGTAATAATAACCATTAAAATTCAATAACTTGTAAGTACAATATGATTATCAAACACCATTCATTTTCATCTTGCTTGTTAAAAAGGAGAAAAAAAATCAACAAAATAAATACTTAGATATTTAATACCCATAAGTTCAAATATTATTTATAGTTTATGACTAGGCTTAGGCATAATGATAATTATTTACTTAATGAAAGTTAACAAATATAGTTAATAATACATTAATATACAAATTTAACTTATCTAACATGCATGTCTAATGCTGACATCCAAAAAAAACAAAAAGAGTGATGGATGGGTCAGGTTGAACCCGCCCTTGAAAGGGCAAAACCGCAAGCCGCCCACACTAGTCAGCGAGCAAGCATGTTGAAACCGCGAGTTAGCATGTTGAATTAAAGATGGCCCTGTGAAGCCTTTTTTTTTT
>NW_010386567.1:0-1177 GCF_000414095.1 Morus notabilis
TCAAATTTAACTCAAAAACTACACTCAAATTATACTCTAAAAGAACAACCCTAAATAACTCAACATGTGTTGTTTGGTTTTTTTAATTTATTTTAATGGGAACCTTTTTTCTATCAACAAAGAATACTGTTATTTTTTTGGCATTTAAGAATTGTACACGTGGCACAAGGCCATAGGCTAATAGTATCTGCACGATACTCAAGGTAACGTCGTGACTAGCAATTAGTAACAGCTAACGGCTGGTCCATGTCGCACACATGACAGATTTACAGCGAAGACCATCACGCCATAAAGCCGACGACGAAACACAAAACAGACGCCAATATTAGCACCTTCGTTTCTCAAACAGACATACATATTACATACATTTTTGGAAGGCTTTCTTTTTTTTTGTCTCTCTGGGGACTTTTCACAAACACCTTTTGCGCGGTTTTTGGATTTGATCGTTAGGTAAGGGTTCTTGTGAATCTGTAGTAGACCGAAAATGAGTTTCAGAGACGAGAATGAAGAATCAAGGGATCTCAGAAAGCCATTTCTCCACACCGGAAGCTGGTATCGCATGGGTTCGAGGCAATCCAGTATGCTGGGCTCGTCCCAGGCCATCCGCGATAGCTCCATCTCCGTCGTCGCCTGCGTTCTCATCGTCGCTTTGGGTCCAATCCAATTCGGATTCACCGTAAGTTATTCATTCGCCAGTTTCGATCTTTTCTATGTTGTTTTGTTCTGTTTTTGTTTGTGTTTTTTATTTGATTTTGAATTCCCCAGGGTGGTTATTCCTCGCCAACACAATCAGCAATCACCAAGGATCTTGGACTTACAGTCCCGGAGGTTTGAATCTCAGTTGCTTAGAATCATGTTCATGCATATGGGAAAAAAAAATGTGTTGTTTTGATTTTCTAATGGATTTTTGGGTCAGTTTTCTCTGTTTGGTTCTTTATCAAATGTAGGTGCCATGGTTGGGGCAATAGCCAGCGGTCAAATAGCTGAGTGTATTGGTCGAAAAGGAGTAAGAATGCATAAATCTCCTATTGTGTTTCTTTCAAGAGTCATAATTACTTCTTTTCCCAATTTGATGACGGACCTTTTTACTTTCTTGTTTGGACCCTAGTCTTTAATGATCGCTGCAATTCCTAACGTTATTGGATGGCTTGCCATATCATTTGCCACAGTAAGTTGT
>NW_010386568.1:0-1174 GCF_000414095.1 Morus notabilis
TGAGAATTCATTAAGTTTTTTTACGCACTATTGTGCTACTCCTCGAAAGCTTGTAATCAACCAAGTATTAGTGCATCCACAAGTGGACTAGGCAAAGAATTATTGTCGAACCACTATAAATTACTGTCTCCTTAATCTTTTCATTCAACAATAATCCTTTGTTAACCCGTGTGAGATTACTGAGAGTGTTCTCGGAGGGTTAATCTTTAGTTGACTAAAATTAACCGTCAACATATAAGATATCCAAAGCTGTCAAATATAAATTATTTCCTAAATGAAAATATATGCAATTAAATTCAAACTATTGCTAAATATAGATATACATAATTATAAAGTGAACTTTCCCTTTCGAACATTTCAATATTGGACCGTAATAGAAGGAACTTATATAAATGATGAAAAAGATTAGTCAAATTGAGAGATGGAGAGGGAAAGTTGGATGCTTGCAAGACCTAGGATTGGTTACCATGGCGACGAACATAAAAGCATAAGATCACAAGAGAACATGGAAGAGAGGACAAACGCTGAGAGTGCATAGATATAGGAAAGGGACTCGTCGACGGAGAAGAGCTGTAGGGATGGAATCTTCAATGGCGCATGGACATAGGGAAAAGAGGACACTTATCAAGAGAATAAGGTGTTGCTCATTGGAATGATAAAATTATAGAGCAGAATGTTAGAAAGGTGATGTCAATTGCGTTGGCCCGGCTCAGTTCAGCCCGTTCAAATTGTACCCATATGTGTTTTGTTTTGTGTCTGGGCCGGTTCATTTATTTATTATGTATGTGTTCGGCCTAACCTATTTAATTTTTATTACGTCAAGCCCAGTAGGTTGTGCTCTTAACGTGCTTTGAACATACTCGTGCTCATAACTGTGCTTGTGCTTTTGTTGTTATTTTATTATGCTTTTAATGTGTGTTTGTCGTTCGATATAATACAACAAATATAAAAAATAAGCATTGAACACAAATGAAACATTAAAATCTTAAAAAAAGAAAGTGCATCATTAATTAAAAAGAATACCTCATTTTGATTTTAAAAAAAATAGTACAATTATAAGCCTTATACTTGATATTCACTAGTTAGGGCTTAGGCCCTTATCATGATCGTGTCAGGTCATAGCGTGTCATCTCTAAAAATTACGTTAAGTTTGACCTATTTAATAAGTGGTATA
>NW_010386569.1:0-1178 GCF_000414095.1 Morus notabilis
TTTTTTTTTTTTTTTTTTTTTTTTTTTTTTTTTTTTTTTCATTTTTTGGGCGTAATATATGTATGTTCATAATTGACTTTTTGTAAACTAATAAAATATATCATATATTGCTGAGCTGAAAAGCTTCAGAAAGTCGTACTGATAAGTACATAAATATATATCTTGTATCCAAGCAAAAAAAAAAAAAAAAAAAAAGTTTCTTTAACACCCAAATATAAGGTGCACTTTGACATGCACAGGAAATCACTTATTATATATGTGCATGATCACGACACAATTACTTAATCTATCTTATCTTATAACTTTTTCCCATGAAACAAAAGCAAATATAATTGATACGAATGCAATATATATTTGTGGCCACAAATTCTTGTTCTTGTGCATTTGTATTTTTTCTGCCAAAATTATATTGCGTCCTTGAATATTTCTCAAATAATTATTTATGCCACTGTTAGAAACACCACATCACTTTATCTCCACAATTGCATGACTTCAAAATCCACGATAGACAATAGACGAGATGACCAAAGAAGTGACAACTAACATGCAATGTCTACTTAAAGGGGAACATATCTATGATCACCATATACATATAACTAATATTTAAAAGCCTAGTTGATATATCTATCTCTTCTCTCTCCCCTTTAAGGGATTAAGAATTAATATAAAAAAATAATGGTACTTTATGATTAAGACTTAAATATATAAATAATTAATTCTTCCTTCTACATATACACATAACGTATACATAGATATTGTAGTTACTTCAACCCCTAATTCGAACAAAACAAAACTTGGACAACTTTAGAATATAATTTTTTGGGTTTGGTGCTTGTTTATATACTCATATAGGTGAGGCCTATATATAGCTATCATATCTTTCTCTTGCATCATAGAGGAAGGAAAAAACGACCATAAATAGTAAAACCATATCTTATTTTCTACAGTCTAGTTTCCCATGAATCTAGCTAAAATGTAAAGAGATAAAACCAAAAGACAACACATACCCCAAAAGCAGAGAATCGAACTTTACACAACCAGAGCTCTTGGATGCTTCTAATTGTAAATTATAGGTAAATTAGAATTTGAACCAAAAAGTTTTTCAAACCACTGTTTGGCAAGTTTTTTTAAGTCTTAGTACAAACCATTGCTTTGATGTTTCGAACCAAAAAAAAAAA
>NW_010386570.1:0-1178 GCF_000414095.1 Morus notabilis
AATGTTTTGCCTCATTAGTTGTGACAATACAGAGATAAAGAGTTTCTTTGCTAATCCTGCATAAATACACCAGGATGGTGACAAATGTTTGGTCTCGTACTTTGTGTCTGTCTACAAGAGTTGATCTTGCTATCGGTCACTAGCCAAATAAACACTTGAATCTTTAAACATTGTTATATTACTTTGGTTAGCTCTTGCCTGCTTGGAGGCTAATTTCAGTTGCTTTATGCATGAAGATTTTGAGGCCGCATGCATTCTGTGTGATCCATTTAGGTTCTGCGTACAAGATATGAATTTTGTTCAAGTGTATCCAATAAATTCCTCTTTGCTAAGCATGTATTTACTAAACCTACTTAAAACATTCTCGTCTTTCTGAAAAGTAGGTGGCTGGAGCTGCAGCTGCTGCTGGGCTTTCTCTTGCTGCTGTTGCTGCAGAAGCAAAACGTGCATCTGAAATGGTTGGAACAATGGGTGTTGCATTATCTGTTTGCACGCTGCCCGGTCAGGTTACATCAGATCGTTTAGGCCCAGGAAAGATGGAACTTGGTCTTGGAATTGTAAGTTAAGTCGACCTAGTTATTCTTAAAAGGGTAAAATTAATTAGCTAGCTTAATCCCTTTGAACATTGTTACTGTGACTGCTTTGAGTAACATGTACAGAATTTCAATTCGTCCTCCAAAATGCTTAAAATCATATCTCAAGTATACTGTCTTAAAACAATTGTATGCGCTTAATACTTGATATTACAAATTAGCATGCTCTAACAATTGCTGCTGCTTCTTTACCTTTAAAATCCTTTCATATTTGATTGACATTGTAAACTTATTAACGGTGTATTGTTTTATAGCATGGAGAACCTGGTGCTGATGTGGCTGATCTTCAACCTGTGGACGTAATAGTTTCTCATGTTTTAAAGCAGATACTTTCACCGGTATGATGAAATGCTGTAGAACTGGTCCTTTAACTGAATAATAAATATATGAAAAAGACATTTTAGAGGCCTGGATACCCTAGGTTATTAAAAAAAAAAAAGAAAAAGACATTTTAGAGGTTTCTATATTTTAAGTAATGCAGAGGCAGTATCCACTTGCATGTGTCATATTGTTAAAGAAAGCGTTGAGAATGACTGTGTTAGGAACCTGATAATTTCCTCAACCAAACAGCCAAACACTCACACA
>NW_010386571.1:0-1178 GCF_000414095.1 Morus notabilis
AAAAAAAAAAAATACGAAAAATACAAAAAAAACCCCATAGAAGATTTAAAGGATAGAAATTAATTAAAGAGAGGAACTTTTTACTTACTTTCTGCGGGCCTTGCCGACTTGAAAACCCATCCAGAAATTAAGAAAGCAGTAGAAAACAAGAACAAGAGCCACGTATCCGTACTCTCTCGGAAGAAAATCTATGTCGGCCATTTTCTTCTGATCTGGAGATTGAAAGCAAAATATTACTTATAAGGATTTGACTTTGGAGGTCGATATTCGATAGATAGGGCTGAAGGGAAAAAATATATATATATAAGCAAAGAGGCTTCTGGAATCTGATTTCTCCTCTTGGTGTTATTTTGTTGTGGGACTCGTTGTTTTTATAGGCGGTTCTTGACTTTCTCGTCAAGCAAAATAGTGTATTCGGCCCGTTCACACTGTGAGTTTGAGTTTTCAATTTAAGTTGAGATTTAAATTTTTAATTTGAGTTAAAATATAATATTTTATAAAAATTTTTTATTATAGTAAAAAAATTAAATGTAATATTTTTTAAAAATTTTTACAATAAAAATATAAAATTAAAAACCCAAATCGATAAAATGAATCACTTTTATTATTCTTAGAGTTTGTCTAATAGACCAATTTTATTGATTAAAGTATGTCAAAATATAAAACTAACATTTTTTAATATAAATTAGATGACTCTATTACTGATAGCATTTTTTTTCCTATCAGAAAGGCTTTCTTTTAGGGTGTTTCTTTTCTTGTTTTTTTTGTTTTTTTTTACGGGAAATTCTCCATTTTGATTTTTGAGTCTTGACCAAGTTTATTACCATACTATTAGAGCTGTATGTCTGGATTGAGTCAAATAAGTGACCCGTGACTTGACACTGTTGGCCCGAACCCAACCAGGCCTTAACTTATGGATCAGGCCAGGCTAAAATTTCAAGTTCAAAAATTTATTCGGCCGATTCAGACTGATCCGGTCTAAATACTTTTTTTAAAATACTTTATAAAATTTCAGAGCGATCCTAAATTTTGTAGGCTTTAGAATTATAATAAGTTATCCTCTTTCATTTAAGACCGGATAATCTTGATAAATACCTCTTGAAAGTATATGTGTCAAAATTTTTATTATTTACTTTTGATTCATAATTTTTTTAGTCAAATAATTACACTAATAAAAG
>NW_010386572.1:0-1178 GCF_000414095.1 Morus notabilis
AATCCAAAAAGGGTGTTCTTTGGAGTGAAAAACGGAGATTGAATTGGTTCATAAGTTTCACTTATCGTGGCATTTGAAAATGTTGGGATTGTACACATGAATTATGGGAACATAACTTGCTTAAAATCTCATTGCAGGGGCCTCAGTGAAACTGCTAGGCAAAACAAAAGCGATGCCTATGCCGCAATGGTATGAAAATCGCTTCGATTTATGCTCATTGCATATCGCACCTTTCTCGTTACGCTTTTGCTTATTATTTTCTTTCCATGGCTTTGGTGGTAGTAGATGGTGCTGGAGAGATATTTTTCCATGTCAGGCGAGGGAACTGAACTTGTACTGCCCAAGAATGTGGATCTACAAGAGAGACTTCGAAGGGGGCCTGCCAGGGACATCGATTTTTTCCCTGAAGAATGAGGACTGACTAACAATTTTCTGTGCGAGAAGAAACAAACTGTGAATTACTTGGGACAAGTCGATTATGTTGAGCGAACGAGTGGAAAAAAGTTATCAAATTGTAGGATTAAAACCTGTGGAATACATTGCTATATTTGCATATGCTTTTGGTCCTTGTGACATGTCGTACCAGCAGGTTAAGATAAGCACCATAGAGGGGAGATGCAGGATAAGCTCATGGATGAACCAATTCTGTATTGGTTTTGTTCCGTGGTAATTTGATTTAAAGAATAAATAAAATAAAATAAAATAATAGACTATTCATTTTCATCCAGGCAAACTCTATTATATTGCTTGGAGCCAATAAAATTGGCTCGACAAAAATTACACACACGCACCGACACACATTTAAGTATAAACACGAATATACAATCATGTGTCTGCGCTCGCGCACACATAATTAATATACAATTGTGACAATAGATACAACACTTTCTAGGGTTTGGGAAGCTATTCAGTAACAATTGTCTAAATAGGAGATTACTTGTACAATTCAGCAATATCAGAAACCCCGACCTCTCTGCCGTCTGAATCCATCCATGAGAGGAAGCTCTTGAACCACCACCCCCCAAGCTTGTTGGAAGTTGCATGTATATAAGAAAATCCAGCTCTATAATCTTTATTTGTTTAATGCTTTCCTCCTAAATTAATATCGTATAATAACTCGGAAGGCATCTAAGAAAAGAAATCAAATTTCAGTTTGGTGAACAATACGATGAACTAAA
>NW_010386573.1:0-1179 GCF_000414095.1 Morus notabilis
TTTTATAAAAAATTACATATAATTTTTTTATTATAATAAAAAATTATTATATAAAATCACATTTTAATACAAATTAAAAATTTAAATCTATAAATTGAATGAGGCTTAAAATTTGTAGAAGGAAAAAAAGAAAACCAATTTCTCAAGCTTACAGTTGAGAATGATAAGAGTTTTGATAAACATGCAAAGCCCTTTTCCTGTTTTAAACAACAACGAAATCGCTTTAGCCTGTACAAGTCTTGGATTTGGTTGACAGTTAAAGAAGATTGAATAATCTTGATAAATATATTTTAAAAGTACATGGATCAAAATTTTCACATTTTATTTTTAATTTATAACTTTTTTAATTAAATAATGACACTAATAAAATGGTATGTATTAAAAATAAAGTGTAAAAATCCATACTCATGGACACTTAAAGAGAGTAAATTCTCCAAAGAAGATTCAAGAGTTTAGGCCTTTCATATTTTGGACTTTTTGAACATTTTCTTAACTGAAGATATACTTCAAAGAGTTGATTTTAGGTTACAAGCAACAAGAACTCACGACGGAAAACCAACAAAGGACAAGAAAGAGAGAGATTTTGGATTTTTTTTTTCTTTTGTAAGAAATTAGATGATATATAATAGTTAGAAGGCTGATACAGGCATGATATGTTGTTTATTGTTCAAAGGTTTGCTGTTATTTTAGTGGAGAAAACACAATATATTTAGCGGTTTAAATAGCAATAACATATTTCATGTGCAAAAAACATGTCATTTACCTGCATAGAGTTTGCTTGTGTGTAATAATTAAGGGCCCATTTAAAAGGTGATTTAAATCAGAATTTAAATTTTGTAGAGAAAATATTATAGTTAAATTTTTTAAATTTAAACTTTTTTAAGAGAAAACGCTGTAATAAAATCCAAAACGGCAAAAGCTCTTTATATTCAAATTTTAGTAAGATAGAAATGATCTCTTTAACAGAAACGTTTTGTATATCACTTTCCAGCAAAGAATATATACGTCCTTTGGGCTTTAAACCTCTTTTTGTATTTTATTACACACACACACACACAAAATCTTTCGCCTTTGAGACTTTTTACAAGACAAAATGACCCGTCGTCAATTAGCTAGCTGGAAGTTTGTTGTCTTGTAGGTAAGTAAAACGACATTTTTCTTTCTTTCTTTTCTTCCCCC
>NW_010386574.1:0-1179 GCF_000414095.1 Morus notabilis
AGAGAGAGAGATACAAAACAAAAAACCCTCGGTCTCATTTCAGTCAGCTTGTTCTTGCACAAAACAAAAAGAAGCCTTCGTATTGTTCGCTCTTCACTTCGCTACCTTATCTTCTTCATCTTCTTCTTAGCTCTGAAAACCCAGAAAACAATGGCAATGGAGGACTTCACAGAACCCAATACGAGCAAGGAAACCGACCCAAAATCGGACGGAAAAGGCGAAGAAAAAGAAGACGAAGATGAAGAATTCTCCTCTTCCGACGAGTCAGACTCCGAGTCGGACGATTCCTCATCCGAATCGGAGACGGAGCAAGAGAAGACGGATAAGCCCGAAGAGCCCCTCGCCTACGTTCGACCCACCGATGAAATAGACGAGTTTGACAACTCTCCGGAGACGAACGTGGGGTTGTTCAACCAGGTTCTCAACAGCAAGAGGGTGAGGAGGAGGAGAGAGGAGGAGGAGAGGGACTACGTAGACCACGAGGAACTCTTTGATTTCCCCAAGGACCCTGAGAATTGGAAGGAGGAGGATCTGATGGAGCTCTGGGGCGACGCTCCGCTGGAGATGACCAAGCCAGGGTGGGACCCGGCCTGGGCCGACGAGGAGGATTGGGAGGTTGTCAGGAAGGAGGTTGCGGCCGGCCGGGACCCACCCATTGCGCCGTTCTACGTCCCGTTTCGGAAGCCTTATCCTGTCATACCCGACAACCACCATGATATATCCAACCCCAAGTCCGTCATTGAGGAGTTGGATCGGATTGAGGAGTTTCTTAACTGGGTCAGCTACATTTTCCCCGATGGCAGCTCGTGAGTGCTCTATATATATATATGTGTGTGTGTGTGTGCGCGCGCGCGCATATATATATTTACCTCACAACACAACTTACTGTAATTGTGTTTTGTTTTTGATGGTTTAGCTTTGATTTGGTTTGGCTTGCAGCTCGTGAGTACAGTTTTGCCTTTGGCATTTGTTTTGCTTATTGCTTTAGTCAGTAGAAAAAAGAGAGTAAAGGTTATCTATAGCTTTCCAGTAATGTTTGTAACCACAATTTTGTAAATAGCTTGATTGGGGGTGGAATGATACTCATTAGTTGCTTATGGATTTAGTAGTTAATACGTTGCCAAGATTGAATCAGGATTCTGAAAGAGGTGATTTTGCCCCTTTTTTCTGTTTTTTTTT
>NW_010386575.1:0-1179 GCF_000414095.1 Morus notabilis
GTGCTATCTAGTATTGCCACATATTTTCTTTTTAGAGAATTTGATTGGTGAAAAGCTAGCAAGCTTTCAATTTTCCTAAAAGTCTTCAGGAAGGATAATATTGATAATTTGCACGCTTCAGTACCTATTATATCCAATGCATCTGATCATTAAAATATTTCAAGTCCGTTTCCATTTATAGAAAGTCGCTTCATTATATCAGTGGACATCTTGCTGAAAAAACAAAAATACATAAATAATGGAAGGTTAGGTATATGATCAGGTACGAAAACGAAAAGACATGTCACGTTCTTATTTTTTTATACATATATACGTATGTGTTTGTATATAGTGGATAGATGGATATACACAAGAGAAAAAAAAAAAATGACACCATGGATGGATAAGATAAAATATTCACTCAACGTAACATTTGTTATTCAAAAGATTATATTGCATCTTTTTAATGTTAATGTTATATTTTTATGTCTTTTATTTTTACATGTTATTTTAAAAAAAGACCGTAGACAAACTTATTATTTAATACCTATATATATATATGTTTACATATAGTGGAATTAGGACAGATTCATATATATATACAAAAGAAACAAAAAAAAAAATGATACCATGGATGGATAAGATAAAATATTGTAGATGAATGATTAAATCGGGTTAGACGTTAGAGCAACTTGTTTCCACATTTTTCCAGAAAAGAAATTTCATAATTTAATTGCAAGGAAACGGAGGCCAAGTCAGAAGCCACTCCCACTCTGTTGAGTAAGACTGATGTGATGAAAAAACTAGTCACTACTCACCACCCAGCTGAGTAAGGCCAAGATAAGGATGTTTTTGTAATTGAGCCAATTATATGGACGATTAGCACTAAAGCCTTGTACCAGATTGTTTTGCAGACGCTTTTCTTAATTATTAATTAGCCCAAGATACCATTTTTATTGTGACTATAGTTGATTCTAGTGAGGCGATGAGCAATGATTTATTGACGGATTTGAGAGGTTTACTACTTTAGTACATTTACAATGCCCGTTTTGCAAAATTTACAAAATATACATTTTATGTGTCGCGGCGTAACTAACAAAACCTCCCTTTGAATTTGATTTTTCCTCTTTTTTTTATTTATTTTTTATTTTTTATAATTATTACTGTAAACTTTGACCAAATCGAGGGATTTTTTTTTTT
>NW_010386576.1:0-1179 GCF_000414095.1 Morus notabilis
TATATATATATTGGGCTTGAGATGTAAAGGAGACATTTGGGTGGGGAGGGCAGCTGCCCCCCGGCCCAACGTGGCTGGCCACTGATAGCATCCTATCTAAAGCCATTGCAACGGGAAAACCACAGGGCCTTGGCAAATAAACGACAAGATATATCTATGGTAGATCTAGATGAAAGCCCTTCTAGCAAAGAGCATATAAAAACTTATGCATTTTCTTAAATATATGTTGTAAAATTGTTACCCTCATTTCCGCATTTATATATAACTTAAAGAAAGAAAGAATTTTAAGATAAGAGCACAAAACTATAATGTTATGCTTGGTAGGATGGATAGAAAAGAGAAAAGAAAGAGAAGTAAAATAATTTTCTTTAATATTGTTTGGTAGAAGAGGAAGAAAAGTGAAAAGAAAATGTTAAATTTAAGGCATTTTACAGTAATACTAACTTTTTCTCTCCTATTTTCTTTCGAAAGTTGAAATGATTAAAAATTAGTAACCCTATAAATTTTTATTTTTCTTTCTTCTTCATTTTCTCTTTAGCAAACTTCTTAAAATTTCATTTTTCTTTTCAAAATCCTTTATCTATTTTTTTTCCTCTCTCTTTTCCACCCTACCAAGCAAAGGTGATTCAAAAGAAGCGTATTTACTAGTTTTCTGTATGTTCTATCTTGTATTGCACCATCCAAGTTCGACCTTGACCTTTAGTTAAGCATTTTTCCTTGGTTTGTATTTGACAATGTGTGTCCTGTATCCTTCAAGTATTCTTTTGGGCTTGATTAGCAAGATAAAAAGTGTTCTTTTGGGCTCAAAATGCTCGTATCTCGGTCCAAACTTTGAAACTGCTCACAGGCTAAAAACTTTTTCCCTTGCTCTCCTCAGCTTGGGCCAATTTTACTGTGTAGCCGAATTCTTGCATAATTTAGAAAGAAAATGGAGGAATCTTGTATTATTTTCCTCCTTTTTTATTATTATTTACGTTGGAAGCCAATTTTCCCTTAAAACTAGGACTAGCCATATATCACAAGTCGTGATTCATGGTCACTTGCCATCGGCGGCCGCGCAACGGCGAATGAATTACCCAAATTGAAGGGGTGCGCGACTGGTCACCTATAAAGTTACTGTAGTGTATGTGAAAAGGAGACGGGAACCGATATAGTTAGAAACCAAAATTGTTGCTGAAA
>NW_010386577.1:0-1180 GCF_000414095.1 Morus notabilis
AAATTTTTCCCGCTATAGGACCAAGAGGTTTTTCGAGTCCATAAATTTGATCGCCAATTGCACAAATGAACATTAAGGTTTCGAGAAGTCTATCCAAAATTAACAAGTCAATCTAGACGTTATTAATAGTAAATTCAAACGTATAGAAGTACCTCCCCGACATCATTCTGGAAACGTTTGATAAGCTCAATAGCAATATTCCGGAACTCATTTTCACGACCTTTCAAGTTCACTACAACCTTAACCTGCAGAAGTTTGAACAAAGATCTCAATAGACAATAAGAGTAAGAAAAAGTAGGAAAATGTTGACAGCTCAAAATTTTTTAAAAAATAAAAAACAAAAGCAAAACAAAAAACAAAAAACAAAAACAAAACTAAACTAAACCTTGTCACCGTCTTTCAAAAACTTTTGGGCAGATTTCAAACGCACAGAATAATCATGCTGGTCAATATTGTAACTGAAAAGAGAGTTGAGCAATTAGAAGAAATATAAAATATGTCTACGCAAAACAATAGAAAAGAAAAGAGAATCCCATCGTTCCATGAATTTGAAAGAAATAATAATCTAGGGAAGTTAATAAACCAATAAAAGGAAAGAGCACAATGCAAAAGAGTAGTACCAAGAAAAGAGCACAATGGAAAAGAGTAGCACCACATGCCTTATAGCCAAACTCAGTATACCACCCCACCCATCCCCCCACCCCTCCCTCCTCCTGCTTTTGCACTGAATCCTAAACACACGCTTTACCCAACAATACAAGTTCTTTCGTTATAGGGGCAACATCTTTTGAGCTATATAATAACAAATCACCTCTTGCAATACGCATGTGCATTTTTGTTTGCGTGCAATGTCACAAGGAACTTTTTATATCCTTAAAACCACGAGTTTAGTAAACCTTTTATCACTTATTATCCTCCACCCTTTTTGTATAAATAAAGAAGGCAAGGTAAGCAGCAACTCAAGCTGCATCACTAAAACACTAGTATTTGTATGGCCTAATTTGTTGATATTCAAGATTACAAGTTTATGGTGATAACAGCATTATATATATACTGAATGAAAATACTCTGTTGTTTTGTACTTTTCTACTATCCTTTCATTTTAGAATATTAACATTTTTCCAATCTAGCGCAATATGACTAAAGCTTATAATTAACCAGCTAGATTAAGGGTGTTACA
>NW_010386578.1:0-1181 GCF_000414095.1 Morus notabilis
AAAGTGTACTATCATATTTTTTTAATAGAAAAAAACCTCTTGTCAAATTGTAATTGGCCGGTGGACTGCTGAGACCGTGTAAACGTGAAACTAGAGCCCCCAAAGCAGCCAATCCAAGTTCAAAGTTCCCAGTCCACAGGTCAAAGTATCCGACATTAACTAGTATTAAAAGTTCTTCAAACTGTTCATTTCACTCATTAGAAATCAGAACTCAGAAAATCGGACAACAAGAAAGAGAGAAGCAGAAGAACTATTATTCCATTTCCATGGAGAAAATTAGCAACCCAACGGTCGACAAGAGAAGCGGTTTCTGCAAATCCAATTCCATCTTCTACAGCAAACGCACGCCGGTTGCGCTCCCACAGAACCAATCCGTGGACATCGCCACATTCATATCCTCCCGGGCCCACAATGGCAAGATTGCTTTCGTTGACGCCGCCACCGGCCGCCACCTCACTTTCCCCCAGCTCTGGAGAGCCGTCTATTCCGTCGCCACGTGTCTCTCCACTGACATGGGGATCCGAAAGGGTGACGTCATCCTCCTCCTCTCACCAAACTCCATCGTCTTCCCCGTTGTCTGCCTCGCCGTGATGTCCCTCGGCGCCGTCATAACCACCACCAACCCCCTCAACACCTCCCGAGAAATCGCCAAGCAAATCGCCGATTCCAAACCCGTCCTCGCCTTCACCACTCTCCAACTCATCCCCAAAATCGTCGGGTCAAATCTCCCACTCGTCCTCATCGACGACGACGTCGGAAAACAGAGCTTGTCGAATAAAAACCTCAGAATAGTCTTCTCTTTGGGGGAAATGATGAAAAAGGAGCCGAGCGCGAAGCGAGTCGGGTACCGAGTCGACCAGGACGACACGGCCACTTTGCTTTACTCCTCCGGCACGACCGGAGAGAGCAAAGGAGTGGTTTCCTCTCACCGGAATCTGATCGCCATGGTTCAGACAATTCTCGGCCGTTTCGGCGCCGATGAAGGAGAGCAGACCTTCATCTGCACAGTCCCGATGTTCCACATCTACGGCTTGGCGGCCTTCGCGATGGGGCTTCTCTCGTCGGGATCGACGATCGTGGTGCTCTCGAAGTTCGAGATCCACGACATGCTGTCGGCGATAGAGAAGTACAGGGCGACGTACCTCCCGCTGGTGCCGCCGATTCTGATGGCGCTGCTTAAC
>NW_010386579.1:0-1181 GCF_000414095.1 Morus notabilis
AAAATTTAATTTCTAATATTGTACTGTTTTACCTTTGTCCCCCCTATACAAATGATTATCTAAATTTCATCAGGCCAACCATTTTGCTAAACAACTCTTGCTGACAAATAGCTTGTTGATGCATTTTCAAATGGCTGAGATAGTGAGTATTTCTACGATTCATTACATGCTGGGATTTATTACGAATCTCAGGTTTGTTTCATACTTTCACTTGTTGCTAAAATGTGATATTGACATGTTTTCATTAAAACTACTCCTGAATTGTTATACACATATCTTATCTTTAGCTTGAGGCAAATTGTTTGTCTTGACGTCTTCCATGCAGAGCTAACCTAAAGAAGCTAAACGACTTATAGTTGTTGCATGTCAGTCTGCCTATGGACAAACGTTTTTAAACACGTCTATTACTATTTTAACTGTTAAACAAATTTTTGTTCTGTGTAGTTTGGTACGAAAAAATAACTTACCGGTAGGATACACTTCTGAAACTTCAGATTACATAAAAATCATATCATATTAAGCAAAGTACCAAAAGTCAACACAATTTAAAGAAGATCGATCAATTTAGAACTGTATCCTATCGATAAGATATTCCTTTTATACTCTAGTGCAGAATTCTTGTTATCCACATTAGCAGAATAGACCTAACTTCCTGGTGCATTCAAGTTGGATGATTACTTGGCTTCTCTGGCCAAGGTTCACCGTCTTTGTCGAAACTGGGGATCCTCTTGAATTGATCTGTTGATGATCTGTCTTGATCTGCCAGTTGCTTTACTTTCAGATTTGGGAATTCTTATTACATGGCACTGTTTGAAATTTTAAGTCATTATTGAGGTAGGTAAGATGCAAAAGGAAATCTGTATATGGCACTGTGACAATGCACAATATCTCTTTTGAACATCAAGTTTGTTTACGTTTTCACCTCTGATTTGGACCTGTATACTAAAGTTGAAGATGTTGCCATTTAGAGTTCTAGGATGTTTTGAACTCTTTATAGATAATGATTGAAGATGTCACGTAAGATTACAGTGTCGTTTTGAGTCGGAATGAATTAAGCAGCCATGTCTAAGTATAGGAATATGCTTGGACTAGAGAAATACAAAATCACAATAGTTTACTTCAGGTATGAGAAGGTTGAAACATTTCGTTGGAGAACAAATACGTAGTTAATGATGCTTATG
>NW_010386580.1:0-460 GCF_000414095.1 Morus notabilis
AAAAAAAAAAAAAAAAAAAAAAAAAAAAAAAAAAAAAAAAACCTTGGTACATACATACTCCTGCAAAGTTTACCATTCTGTGTTGCCTCATCATGGTTGCCATGCCAATGTCAGCATTTATATCCTAGGCATTTGAAATTTCTTCCTAATTTGCTATAATGCTGACATTTCAAATGCCTAGGTCGAGGTAATTATGCTGACATTTATATCCTCATCATGGAAATGTTAATGGGCACAACGCCTTTGAAACAGCATAACCTCGACTCTCTTTGATCGCATTAATGAATGATTGAAAGACATTTTTGTCATATAAAACAACAACCTATAAAGATAAGGCAAACATCATGTTAGATATTCAATTACTTTAGGAAGGCCCAATTTTCATTAGTTTAACCCAAATTTCATCTCAAAGCTAATATCGCATACAAAGCTGAATTAAGTAGGAGACAAATCAAAGTGA
>NW_010386581.1:0-1183 GCF_000414095.1 Morus notabilis
GACAAACCTATTGAAGGAAATAGGGGAGCTTGCTTGTAAACCAATCGCCACTCCAATTGAGCGAAATCACAGACTTGGAGAAGCCAAAGAAGATCCAGCCATTGATAAGGAGATGTACCAGTGATTGGCAGGAAAACTCATCTATCTTGCTCATACCCGTCCATATATTGCTTATTCAGTGAGTGTCATTAGCCAATTTATGCATGATCCAAGGGAGGCACATTTGCAAGCTGCATACAAGGTGCTTCACTACTTGATAGGTAGTCCAGGCAAGAGAGTCCTATTCAAAAGAAATGTTGGACTTACTCTAAAAGCTTATACAGATGCAGATTATGCAGGTTCATCCATAGATAGAAGATCTACTTCTAGGTATTGCACATTTCTCGGTGGCAACTTAGTGACATGGAGGAGTAAAAAGCAAAATGTGGTGGCAAGGTCAAGTGCAGAATCTGAGTTTAGAGCAATCGCTCAAGGAGTGTGTGAATTGCTATGGTTAAAGATCATTTTAGATGACCTGAAGATTAAGTGGGAAAGACCTATGAAGCTTTATTGTGATAACAAGTTGGCGATTAATATTGCTCATAATCCTATCCAACATGATAGAACAAAGCACATTGAGATTGACGACACTTTATCAAGGAAAAACTAGAAAGTGGTCTGATTTGCACACCGTATGTTTCTTCAGGGAATCAATTAGCAGATGTCTTGACTAAGGGACTCAATAATGCAGTTTTTCATGAGATTATTTCCAAGCTGAGAATGGAAGATACCTATTCTCCGGCTTGAGGGGGAGTGTAGAAATGCACAGCTAATGTAATCACTGATTATTAGGAAAGAATCATTGTGTATATATTTAGATAGGAAAGATATTGATATCCCTTGTATCATGGGATTGATAGGCGTAGATAGTTTCCTATTTTTGCTCTAGAGAATTCTTTATATTGTCTCCTATTTTCTCTGTATTGTATCATTAAGAAATTAATAAAAATTCTTAAGTCTTTTCTCTCTTTCACGATACTCCAGGACAAAATGATCACATATAAAAACATCAGCCTAAGTTTAGCCAAAGTGAAAAGCCCATTCAGTCTTGGTTCTGGAGCAGAACTTTTCCACCAAAATAAGATAATATGTAATTGTAAGTTTCTGAGGAAAAATATAAATCCTTTCTTAATTTAATTGGTAC
>NW_010386582.1:0-1183 GCF_000414095.1 Morus notabilis
TCTGTAACGGATGCATTTAGCACAATGTCATGGGCTTCTTATAGGGATACTACGAATTTTAGGGTTGGATTGACTTATGCCTAAAGAAGTTTATTCGTAGAGATTGTCACAGCAACATCATCACACTAAATTTGATATTCCAGATATATCTTAAAGATATCAGCCGGTATCTGTTGTGATACCGGCCGCGACATCGGTATCTGGTTGAGATACTAACCAGTTTCCCGCTGGTATCTAGTCGATATACCGTCTGATAACCGTCGGTATTGACGACAGTTCAATTGTTGTAGTCGCTGGAGTACGTTTGAAATCTTGCAAACGTACTCCGTACGTTTTTTCCTGCGAATTTTCCCACAAAATTCTCAAAATTTTTACCAGCATCGTACCAAACAAAAATTAAAAAAAGAAATCAATTTCCAAAAACACAATCTCCGTAGGAAAAAAAAAATTCAGACCCGATGAGAATCGGTCTTCATCTTCCTAGTGGCGGAGAGATTTCATTGGTCGCTACTGTGGCGGCTGCAAACCTTATTTGTGGAACTCTACCAGCAACAAGAATTTCCAAAAGGTCAACGGATCTGCTAAAGGGGTGTGCTGAGAGAATTTGGAGATCCACGGGTGAAGTAGAGAGGAGAAACGATCGAAGGAGATGCTTGTCGGTAGTAGGGGAAGGCGAGATAACATCCATGAGCAAGCGGCGTCGGGGTTGTTCGGGCGGCTGTGCAGGAGAGTGCGAGAAAGAAGGAGAGAGAAGAGAGAAGAAAAGAGCCGAGAGGAGGAAAGAGGGAAAAAAAAAGCTAACCCTGATATATTTTTAAGGTATTTTAGATTTTTTGGCCTGAATTTTATTCTGCCATTGGCAAAAAATTTAGGACATTGTTCGCTTTGTGAATTTGAGTTTTTAATTTAAGTTAAGATGTTACATTTTGTAAGAATTTTTAATTTTAACAAAAAAAAATATATGTAATATTTTCTTAAAATTTTTAAATATAAAAATTTAGAATTAAAAATTTAAATGAGTAAAATAAACGAGGCTTGAACCATTGGCAAAAGGCTATCCTCACTCAAATACCGTTGCATTTCCTGTAATTATTCCAGTCATCCTATTCTGATATTAAGTTGCCTTAGTTTTGTGAGAAATTTACTTAATTTTTTTTTTTAGAAGTGTATGAGTGTAAATTTT
>NW_010386583.1:0-1185 GCF_000414095.1 Morus notabilis
TATCATATTTGTATTGGAGAAGTTGTTTGTAGCAGCTGCAATTGTAGCCAAATCAATTGTAGGCAAGTCTACATCTTCTTTTTGCAGCAAACGTTCTACATCTTCTTCAATTCTCTTGCCTAATAATTTTAATTTGTAAAATGCATACTTGATTTTCAGAAACATAATTAAGAACTTTAGTGATGTTGGAAACATTTACTTACCTTTTAGCCTTTTCCTTAGTTTCCAAGTTATGCACCACACTGCAACACCAAAGATACATGTTCCACTGGTCAACGAAGCCCATAACACGATGTGAAGTTTTTTTTTCTCATCTGCCTCATTAATTGATTCTGAAAAGGACCAAGCAATATAAAGAATTCAAACAATTTGTGCAATTTTAAAGAGAATATATAAAATATATGGACAACCTCTGTCACAAAATAGTGAATCCATACTAACTTATTTCTGAAGCAGATAGTCGGATATAGAGATCCTGATCACTGCCTTTCACATGCTTTTCTCGGATATCAACCAAGTCACCAAACCACATCAAACAACCACTGCCTGCATTCCTGACGTCGGAATTAGCATAAGCTTTGCAAGAACAGTTCTTCAAACAAGCCTCCTTGCATTCCTTAGGGCCCATATTTTTGTTAAACCAAAACTCCAACAAATCTGGCAATTTTACCCCCGCGACCTCCACAAACCCTTCTTCCTTTCTGCAATCCAATGGCGTCTTCCTCGCGCATCCCTTGGACCACGTCAGTGCGATCCATTCTTCTTGAGACCTTGATGTGAAGCCCTCAAAACATTTGCATACCTTATATGATCCTCTAATTATACAAACTGCATTAATGCCACAATAACCATAATTATCGCATAGTTGACCAGTTGGTAACGTGTACATAGTAGCCCATTCAGAACTTCCATTCTGCAAAACAAGATGCTGCAGGGAACCCCAATGATTCAGCTTAAATATTGAAATGACAGAGTCAGTAGTAGTCTCGGACGTTTGGTATGCCTCGTCCTTAGTGAACACAGATGTTATCTTTAAAAAAAAGTAAATAAAATTGCCCTTCCATGCCACTGAGTCGAACTCCATTCCATATTCCAGTGCGAAATTTTCTGGTCGATCCCACGGCTAGTACACATTGAGGTAGCCCACTGACTATGCTAATCCTGTAAGTAACATCTCCAGTTGAT
>NW_010386584.1:0-1185 GCF_000414095.1 Morus notabilis
TCAACTCGAATTCTAAACTCGAATCAGCGAAACGAACGAGGCCTTATTTATCTCGCTTTACTCTGAAATTTTTATTTTTAGACCATAGAGAAACTTCCTACTTTTGCTACTATAGTAACAAAATGGAGTATGTATTGTCACAAAATACTCCTCAAACTTTAATTTTTAACATTCTATTAAGTTGTTGACAGAAAATGACACGTGAAGTGCACGTGATGACAATTTTAAATGCATCTCAATAAAAAAAAATAGTAATAGATAAGATATTTAGATCTTCTGAAGGCATTATCACAAATACTCTAAATTTCAAAACTCTTATAAATTTTTCCTTGTGTTAGATTGTTGATGGAAAATGAGGTGTTTATATTTTTTTAGGGGTTTGAACACCCATTTTTCCTTCCAATTTTTATATTAATAGAGCAAAATCCTAAATTGGGGGTTGCAAAAAAACAGGAGGGTGGAGGGGATGTCTATAACATACATTGGAAGGATGCAATAAATTTTGGCATGAGTGAACGATCTTTAGAGAAATTAAAATCCCTAATCATTATTAGCATTAATTTCGATTTATTATCGTAATATATGGGTGAACATACCTATATATAAATGATTTTTCATAATGCCCTCTTAGACCATGAAAACTTCCTACTTCCGCTACTTTTATGTTTAAAGCTAGTTTGACTTAAAATGTAGATAATAATTTTCTAATTTTTAAAGAAAATAAGCAAAAAATTTTAATGAATTTTAAAAAATAATAATGTCTCGTTTCACTTCCATGTGACTTCAAGAAAAGTAACAGAGTAATTGTTGTATAAATTGTTCAGCGACATTCATTATTTATGTGTATTATTTTTCTTAAAAATCTTAACATAAAGAGTTTTTTTATTAATATTTTATAAATTATGAGGAACGAACTTTACATTTTAGAGGTAGGAGCAAATTGTTATAAGGAATATAATTGAGGGACAATTTGTAATTAATTCTAATCTTAAGAGTAACTTTGTAATTGAACATTCAATACCCCAATTTTTATTGCGCGCCGGTGTCATTTTCATCAATAGGATAAATTTTTAAGAATTTTATTGTTCAAGGGAGGTGATTCTATAAATTGAAGTTTGAGAGTATGTTGTGACAAAATTTATAGGCTATACTCAAACTCAAATTATAATTATGTTATAGCTCTCA
>NW_010386585.1:0-555 GCF_000414095.1 Morus notabilis
AAAAAAAAAAGGCCAGTTCATAAAAAAAATAAAAAAATAAAAAAAAATCTAAACAACAAAAGTTGATAGCATCTTTTCTTAGGTAGTGTCAGGATCCCTCCATTATTTATATATATATATATATATATATATATAGAGTGACATCTTTTCTTACGAGTCTCAAATACCTCTCTTTCTCAAGCAATGTAAGACCCTACAAATCACCCAATTTTAGGATGCAACATTATCTTTTGTACCATCCTAAAGAATCTAACTTTTGACTGAAATTGGCTCCAATATCAAATTTGCTCATTGTGTTCATATTGTCCGTTTTAGACTCCGCCTGAGTATTAGCACAAAAAAAATCTTTTTTCCGCACAATGTGGGACTCCATAAATAAACACAGCTTTATCTACCGATGACACACAAATGTGGGACTCCATAATCAATCATAGGTTTTGAGTACAATACTGATTAACCTTTCATGAAACCGTCGATTTCACACACCTAACATCCCATGTAATAGAACAGTAAAAAAAAAAAAAAAAAAAAAAAAAAAAAAAAAAAAAAAAAAAA
>NW_010386586.1:0-1185 GCF_000414095.1 Morus notabilis
TAAAGTTTTGGAATAGGTGATAAGGTAGTTTCCTTCTTTTTCGATCTGTTTCCTTATTTGTTAAGTTTCCTTTTATTTGATGTTTCCTAACTTATCTATATAAGGAGGCCCGTGTGTATAGTTTAAAACATGAATGACAGAATAATATTTTCATTCTTCTAAGCAGTGTTTTTCCTCTAGTTACTATCTCCTCAGGTTCTTGCTATACAACTTTTGGTTCCTAAGACCAAAATCAGCTTCTAGAGGTGTTTGATTGAAATGTTGAAAGATCTTACTTGCTGTTCGAAGCTCTTCCACGAGACTCCAGACACACGTTGCAGCTCTTGAAAGAGCTTCCACAAATACATGGGAAACTATTCTGTTCTTTGTTTTTTCACTTTACCCTGAAAATCTCATTTATGTCCCAAAAAGGTTTTTTGAAACATATCATCCAAACTATAATTTAAAAATAAATTCAAACTAAAACGATCATAAACAAGTATCAAAATTGTATGTTCTCAATTACCCTCCATCCGTATACACTGAGCCATGAACAGATGGGGGAACTTGGTATTCCTTTTCCAGTTGAGACTGACTCCAAATCTCTAACTTGCAAGGAGATTCGTTTTCGGGGTTGCGAACTACAAGAACCTTGGTTCCTGACGGCGACGGAACAACTATGGATACCCCTGTCAACTCCACAGGAAAGGTAGCCCATTGAAAGTTCACAGAGGTGGCACTTTCACTTTCTTTTGTGATTTGAGTGGAAAGAATAAACTTTCTCCTCTTGTTTGCCAAAAGATTTGGTTGACTAATTAAAAACATTCCCTGGGAGTCCGTTACTGCACCAAAAATTTGTGCCCAAAAAATAATACTATTGTCAAAATTCAAAGGGAAATTGAGTTTAAGAAGGAAAAGATAAATTGAGATTTAGGATTCAATACCACTCCCAGAGTTAAAAGTCCATGCTTTATCAATGTTGGAGATATTAGTGAATTCTTCAAGTAAGTTAGACTGAGAAGTGTAGTACTTCCTCAGTTGCTGGATCCAACCCCAGTGGCCGATCCTTTACAGGACCAACTTTAGAAAAGCCAAATATGATGAAATAACAGACAACACACATTTAAAAGTCTCGGGTTTTTCTTTTCACTGTTTTGAATTTAAAATTTAAATTTTATTATAATAAAAAATTTTAAAAATAATTAT
>NW_010386587.1:0-1186 GCF_000414095.1 Morus notabilis
AAAAAAATCCTAAAACCCCTATGAAACAGGAAAAAAAACTCTAAAACACCTAAAAAACCTTTAAAAAAACCTTAAAACCCTAAAGAAATCCTAAAAAACACTAAAACACCCTGAAAACACATGGTTGAGATGTGACTTTATATGAGAGCTTTTTACTCTAATAAAAAAGTTAAATTTAACTATTTTTGAGAATTTTTTACTATAACAAAATTCAAATTCTAAACTCAAATGAGTAAAATGAACGGAGTCTTAAATCACCTTTGAATTTCAATTACGTGAAAAACTCTCGTTCTCTTCCCTCTCTCGTTTTCTTCCTTCCCATTCTCACGAATCCTCCTCTACCCATCTCTAATGCCGCCACAACCAGCCTATTCCGCCGACAGCCCACTCCCCCATTCCCGTTGACCACCTTAATTCTTCGCTCATTTTTCTCTTTTTTCTGTTTCTACATCTCCTCTACCCATCTTTACCGGCGGCCATCGTTTCCCCTATTCCGTTTTACTGCACACCACCGGACGCGCCACACCAACTTCCACCCACACCACTCCCATCGTTTCTCCTATTCCATTGGTTTTTCCACCTTTTTTTAAAATGAAATTTATTATAGTGTGAATTGTTTAGTCATTGTATACCAGTTGTAGAAAGAGAAAATGAAGTAGATTGTAATTTCATGATTATAATTGTGACCATTTAATTCTGTTTACATACGCTAAAAAAGAAGTCGCTTAACCATTTGTTAGTGGCTAAATAGAATTATTGGAATTTGATCAGTCCTGCTAGTAAATCAAGTAAGAAAACTATGTTGTGACTGAAAAATTGTGATAGAAAAAAAAAGGATGCATTTCATGTTGCTATTTTGAATATGACTTTCCAAGATCACAACCATTTGAAGTAGGTCAAGTAGAATACAAATCGCGAGAGTAAAACAAACTGAAGCGAGTCGTCAAGTAGTTGCAAGTGAATGCCACAAAGAGGAAGCTCAAACAAGCCAGACAAGTGAATGCCATATAATTTTCTTCCATATATGTCTTTTGTGTAAGGTTTTATTTGGTCAAAAAAGTAAGATGAATTATTCAGAACACCAAGTGTACCATGTCATATTGCTCATGTGGTACACTTGTCTAATTAGATTGTATCATTTAGACATTTTATTTATGTCAATTTTTTATTTTTATTTTTTTTAATA
>NW_010386588.1:0-1186 GCF_000414095.1 Morus notabilis
ATCAGGCTTACAAAGAACCTTAGAGTTTGTGGCGATTGTCACACGTTTATTAAGTTTATATCAGCCATTACACAAAGGGTGATTGTTGTCCGAGGTGCAAATCGGTTTCACCATTTCAAGGAAGGATTTTGTTCATGTGGGGATTATTGGTAAGTGATGGCAGGGTTATAATTTATACTCTGGAGGTGTGATATAGGAGAATTTAGCCATAATAGTAGTTGTTATATTTTTCTATATTGTTTGTACTAACTTATTAATTAATAAATGCTTTTTATAATTTTTCTTAGTGGTTATTTAGTTGTCGTTTGACGTGTGAGTTATAAATAGCCACATTAGTTATTGTAGTAAAACTTCATTATTGAGCATTTGAATTAGAGTTGAGTTTTCTCCTTAGTTCTGAGAGTTTTTTCCTTTGTGGGTTTTCTTTTGGTGGATTTGGATCTTTTTAAGTCCTACCTTCTGTACGGGGTGAAATTCTATCATTCACTATTCCGCTCTAGCTTTTCTTAATTGTAATACTTTTTCGTGAGAGCAAATCAAGTCGAAAGTGATTTGAGTACAATCTGCTGAAAGTAGTAGTTATTAAAAAAATGCTGAAATCTTCATTTTAGTGATTTGAAGTTTTCTTCTTATAGCCAAGTCATCAACGAGCAGTTTAATTATAACTCCAGCCAAAACTTGCACTATGCAGCAACTTAAAACACTTCCGTGTAAAATTTAATTGATTTCAAGCTCTTTGGTAATTTTGTTGTAACTTGTTCCATAATTGAGGACGTTGTTCAATTGTTATTCAGTTTATTGCTACCATAAAAAAGGCTTGTTGCTACCTTCACGTGTTTCAAAATTTAAAAGTGATAGGGTGTGTTCTTTCACAACTTAAACTTTTTTATGTGAGAGAAAATATTGTAGTAAAAAAATTAAATTCAAGTTTTTATAAGAAAAAATACTGCAGTAAAAAATTTTGAGTTATAATTTGAGTTGTGAAAATAACAAAACCGTATTCTTTGAACTTAGGGCTGGAAAAATCAAACTTAGAACTTAATAATAATTAACAGCTGAGTTAGTCTCCAACCACACTTAAAAAGTGATATTTTTCCTTTCCATAGATTTCCTATCAAATGCAAACGACGATATCCATAAAAAAGCGGGCAAACGACAACATCCCCTGATCTTATAAGAATTTTGA
>NW_010386589.1:0-1189 GCF_000414095.1 Morus notabilis
TTTGTAGGTGACTCACCTGACTCTTGACGTCCTTTTTTAAGCTGGCAACATCACCTGTGAACTTTTCTTATAAGCCCGTCATACGTTCCATGATGGCTCTTGCCTCCTCCGTGGAGATTGCAAAGCTGGTCCCTCTTGAGGCCCCTGCCTTTCTGACATTCAGTTTATTCCTTAGGTCTACGCCTTCTTGCACCGACCCTGAATCTCCTAGGATATTCTTACCCGAATTTCAGGGTGGCTCCTCAGGGGTCTCCAGGCCGATGACAACTCTTTTTCTGTGGGCTCGAAGCCTGACAGCCCTTTGTCGACTGCCGAGGAACTTGGACAATCGAGGTCTCAGATTATCTCCTCTGGCATCGTAGCTCTCCCCGATCCCTTCCGGGGCACCTGGTTGGTCACCAGCATTCTGGTTCCCATCCAGGACAGCTGCCGGTGGTCTCGGAGCGTCCTCTAGATGAGGCATGGAGATTCTCCCGTCGATCCGCTTGACAATGCTTGCTAGTCCTCGAACCAAGTAAGTTAGTGCGTTCAACTGGGCCTGCATCTGGATTGGGTCGAGCTATGGCGTATCCGGGGGTGGAGCTTCATTCCTCACCGGGGGTTGGTTCCCCTGGTTCTGTTGATCTCCTCCGCTCCTGCCGTTGGTTGGGTGCGTAGGGTTTTCCTCCGTTTGGCTGCCTTGGTTTGTAGCGCCATTTCTTCTTCTCGAAGGCATGATCCCTCATTGCTCCCAAGTCGTCCTGGATCCTAAACCCGGAACCAGAGATTCTAGGTTCGATCCCCAGCAGAGTCACCAATTGTTGACGGTCGATTTTCGTCAACAGTTCTCAAACGGATTACCCCTTGGTCACCCACAGGCTTACCGACTAGAGCTTTGTATTTAACTAAATATATTAGTCCAGGTGTTTATGCAACCAGTGTATCGTGAAGAGTATTTGACGCGGTGCTGGAGTGAAAGTAAAAAATAGACATACAAGTTTATAGTGGTTTACCCTTATATCAAAAGAGTTACATCCACTGTATTGTATTTATCTTGTGTTCTTCATGATTTTCATAAAAAAGTATAGAAAACCTCCCCCTTCTCTCCATGGGGCATTCCTCCCTTTTATAGCCCGTGGATTGTGTTTTGGTCCTTTTCGATAGGCGGTTGCAAGGAGCTACATGATGGCTTTCCTCAGGTAGCCTGTCA
>NW_010386590.1:0-830 GCF_000414095.1 Morus notabilis
TTTTTTTTTTTTAATAGTTGTCTTTTGGTTACTTAATCTTTTTTGTATTTTGATTTTTTTTTTTAATTATTGCTTTGGTGTTCGTTTTTTTTTTTTCTACCTCCAGCATGTCCCTTTATTCCTGGTTGGTTGTAACACGATAAACATGCAAAGCGAAAAACAAATATGGGCTTTCAAAAAAAATATGGAATGGAACTGTGTTTTTTCAAGTTGACTCAGCGCAAATTCTTTTTTCCTCCAGAGCCACTTTATTGCAGGTTTCTTTCATCTGGCATTTCGGATAACTTTCACTCTAATCTGATCGTTTGTTCTTTTCTTACTTCTGATTAAATTATGTTCGAGCACTAACGAGCTTCAGCTTCTAAATGCTGTTGAGCTATCCTTGGAATATTTTTCGACAGAAAAATATTTTCACATGAAATGCATTATTGAATTCCCCATTTCTTGCTTTTTTTTTTCTAATATATAGTTCTAGACAACTACAAGCTAAATATTTAGTTATAAATGTCAAAATAATAATTATAATGATGATGAAAGAAAAATCTTTAAAATATATATATATATATATATATATAAATGGCCTATCATCATATAGGCATGTCAGCGTGCCGATTCCCCCATCTATGCCACATACATCAATCCAAACATGATTTCGTTTCACATTTATCACGTATGATTTCGACATTAAGCATTCGACGAGTTTTGTCCTCATTTAATGGACCAATCCTCAATCATTGAACCTACAAACTATTCCTCGTAGATCATCAGATAGATATATACCAAAAGAAAAAAAAAAAAAAAAAAAAAAAAAAAAAAAAGAGAGAGAGAGA
>NW_010386591.1:0-1189 GCF_000414095.1 Morus notabilis
TCTTTTTTTCTTTTCTAGCTACCTTTGAAAATTGGGTTCTATCCTTCATGGAATTGCACAAAGTGGGAAAAACTGCATGGCCACAATAACAGAAAACAAACAAGCTTATAGTGGTGGGAATTCCTCCGAGCTTCAAAATCTCATCTCCTTGATGGAATCCAACGCCATCAAAAGCACCAGCCCACAGAACACACCCCACCACAAACACCGAAGCGAGGACCCCACCAGCGGACACATAGGCCAACACTCCCAAACTCCTCAGCCACGTTGTTGGCAATATCACAAGCGCAGTCAGAAGCATGAAACCTCTCTGACCTTTCATTTTCAGGCCTCCAATTCTCAAGCTTGTGTTGGGGAACAACTTGTCCAAGTTGTCACCTTCTAGTATGAGAAACTCGACGGCAACTAGGAACAGCTCTATGTACATGAAGACGGATATCACGGCTCGTCCTTTGCGTCCGAAGGCGGCCTCGCCGATATCCGGGTAGGTTTTGATGAGTGGGTTTGAGTCCATGCATCGCTTGAGAAGCAGCCCTGTGTACCAACAGAGGATGGCTACTGAGAAAAGGAGAGCTAAACTTAGCCACCCTCCTTGGGAAAGTGCATAAGGAATTGATAGTAGTCCCACACCTGAAAAATGGGACAAACAAGCTTGATCATATATTATTCACTATTTATGTAACATGCTGTAAATTAAGAAAAAGTGTGACGTGTGATACCTACTAGTTAAATTTTAGTGCATGTCATGAACAAAATATATAACCATAAAAGGCACAAATATTTTACACGTTTTCACACTTGTTATTAATTTAAATCAAGAATTAGGCACAACAATTTCCTCAATGGCCTTAAAAATGGGCCCTTTTTGTCTGGTAGCAAACATAACATATCAATAACACCACACCTGACTCCACCACAAGATGTAAAGTTAAAATCTTGTCACCCCAAATTTAGGGGGGAAAAAAGCCTTTGCGACATAATTATAGCTTGAAGTGTGTGTGTATTTATAGGAACAATTTTTTCATTTAAGAAAGAGAGACAAGGACCTGATAAAGCATTGATTCCATTGAAACAAGTTCTGAGGATTGTGGTTCCTTTGGTTGGTTCCTCTGGTAATTGTGAGAGCTGGTTTTGGTTGATCTCCATCCTGTCTGCTGCTTCTTGGAAATTCATCTTTTTTTTTTTTTTT
>NW_010386592.1:0-1190 GCF_000414095.1 Morus notabilis
TTTTTTTTTTTTTTGGCTTAATGAATACAATCTTGTTTCTTTATGCAGGGAAACCAGTAGAAAGCAAAGACACTAGATTTGGTATAGGCAAGAATGCTCTGAACCTCAACAACAATATTCTAGGATCTGCCTTACCCACTATAGGAAAAGACAGTTATTCCGTTGGTGGAGAAAAAATAGTTGCACCCGATTTCACCACTTTCTTCTTAGAGAGAGATCTTCACTCGGGAAAGAAAATGAAGCTCTACTTTCCCAAGACCACAAACCAGGCCAAGTTCTTGCCTAGCGACGTTGCCAACACAATACCCTTTTCGACCAAAAAGTTCCTCGAAATCCTAAACCACTTCTCGGTGAAATCCGAATCGGTAGAAGCGAAAATTATGAAAGAAACGATCGAAGACTGCGAGGAACCGAGCGTGAAAGGGGAGGCCAAGTACTGCGCCACGTCGCTTCGGTCGCTGATTGATTTCAGCGTTTCGAAGCTTGGAAGAAACGTCGAGGTGTTCGCAACGGAAGTCGAAAAGGAGGCGAAGATGGATTTTGTTATTGGTGAAAAGGGTGTGCAAAAGATTGGTGAAAAATCCGTGGTTTGCCACAAGCAGAACTACGTGTATGCCGTGTTCTACTGCCATGAAGTTCATGCGACGAGGGCTTACGCGGTTTCGCTCGTTGCGGCCGACGGGACGAAGGCGAAAGCGGTGGCCGTTTGCCACACTGATACTAGGTTTTGGAGCGCTCAACATTTTGCGTTTCAGGTTCTCAAAGTGAAGCCCGGAACAGTGCCTATTTGTCATTTCCTTCCAAAGGACAACCTTGTGTGGCTCCCAAAATGAGAGATGTAGTAACATGCGTGTTCTTAAAGTTAGACATGTTAATTACTGTCTTGTATCGTTAAAGTTAAGGTTTTGTGGCCCTCCTACATAGTACTGCATGCTTGTCGTCTTTGTTTTGTTTGTTTGTTTGTTTTTTCTTTTTTTGGCTGAAGATTGTAGTACTACTTGTCTGTATTTTAGTCTAGCTACTATCATCTAGTTAAGCTAATCAGAAGCTGTGTGTGGCTTTAATAATATGTTTAATGTTATGTTATCTATATATAGTGTACTTCTCCGGCTAGAATATATTTGCTTCGTTCACTTCGTAGATTTGAGTTTTCAATTCGAGCTGAGATGTGACATTTTCAGAGAGCTTTT
>NW_010386593.1:0-1190 GCF_000414095.1 Morus notabilis
AATGACGCTAAAATTTAGAGGTACCAATGATAATAACTCTAAATTTATTGAAGAATAATATTTTTTTTCACGAACTAGTCGTAATTAATCCACACCTGACTGAAGATTTCAATACAAACATAAAAAATACGTGTGTGTATATATGTGTATATATATATATATATGAACGTTTTATCATCACGTTTGAAATTTGATAGATTTGATTATTTCAAAACATTCATTCCGGTGAATATAACTATTTTACGAACTATGTACTGAAGAATTGGCGTGTAATTTACTAAGTTTAAACTCAATAACACAAAAGAAAGATCACAAATATAAATATATATATATATATATATATTTGTTTAGAAAGTACTTCAACATCTAAGACAAAAAATTTGGGTGAACGTATGACTTCATGGCCCACCATGCATAAAAGTTCATGCATGGTTCTTTGAATGACAACATATAGATGAATGAGAAAATTAGGAAGTTTGAAAAGAGTGAAAAGGTAATTTTAAAGATGATTGAAAGCTATGTTTTGTTTCCATCCTCTGCTTGTTTTCATTATGGAATATATAGGAGCAAACATTATCCTGTAGAAACGACTAAAGTTTGGACTAGAAATTATAAAGTACTGATGACATTCTAATAATCGAACCAATCTAAAGGGACTCAAATTACCTGTCCAGCAATTAGTGTTTCTATTTGTGTCTTATTCTAACACATCATTTGATAGATCTAAATATTAAAGCACGAAAAGAAATTATAGCTAAAAGGTATTTTAAATTTTTTAAATGACGTGGTAATTAGACATCAACATTACACCGGTATTTGAATCCATCTAAGGGGAATTAGTGAGAAAACCATCGCATTCTGAATAAATGAATCATTCGGACAAATTCAACGCTTAGCATATTGCGAAAATAAATATGGTCAGAATGCTAAAACCTCTAGCACAAATCACACATGTGCTGAGGCAGAATGACATAAAACACACGTCAAAAAGATCGATTTAAATGAAACACAGGACAATATCAAATTGAACCACATTAAATTTGTGACAGCCATCAAATTTATGGTTGGATATAGGTAACGGTTCAGATTGAGGCAAAACAATATTAAATTGAGACAAAAGGGTCAAGATAAGATAAGTTGTACAGTTTCACATCATTTAGAGATGAATATAGGTAATGGTTTATAAAAAA
>NW_010386594.1:0-1190 GCF_000414095.1 Morus notabilis
ACTTGTTGAACCTTCCCGGTCGAGTGTTGAGTCTATCAGGTTCAAAGCAGTACCTTCTCTCCAATTTTTCCACGTCTACAAACAAGTATGAATGAGCTTCTTTGTTAGAGCTAAAGACCTTTCACACAATGGAATCTAATACCAAAAGATGGTTTTGGATATGGGAAAACCAAGTATACTTACATAGCTCGGAAGGTGCACCAGATCTTCTGAACTATCCCACCAGCTGTTCTTCTTACCACTCACTAACTCTAGAATCAAGACACCAAAACTGAAGACATCAGACTTCACTGAGAAGCGTCCATGTAATGCATATTCCGGAGCCATATAGCCACTGCATAACCAGCACATCAATAGCACACTGCTACTTAGTATGTTATAAATTTTATGTAGCTTTTCAAGACATTTGTATGACTCATAATGCACATACCAGAGTCTAAAAGTATTAGCACTGAACAGACTTAAGAGATCATTAGATTTTGGGTGATATTCTGATACTTACTAAGTTCCCATGTGTCTGCAAGTATTGGCTTCACTTTGATCCATAACGAACATCCTTGCCATGCCAAAATCTGAAATCTTTGGACTCATGTTTTCGTCTAACAACACGTTGCTTGCTTTAAGATCGCGATGGATAACTCTATGCTTAGAATCTTCATGAAGATAAAGCATTCCTCGAGCAATCCCGCATATGATTTTGTAACGCAATTCCCAATTTAGTTCGATATGCTTGATCGGATCTACACATTTGTTAGACATAGTGATCAGTTCCATACAATAAAACACACACGTATATGTATGTATGTACAAATAGAAATGCACTTAGTTTATAGGAGCACATAAAGCTGTACCGAATATAAAATGGTCCAAGCTGCCATTGCCTAGAAACTCATATATTAGGAGTCTTTCACTTGCTTCCGAGCAAAAACCCAAAAGACTAACAAGGTTTCTGTGTTGAAGCTTAGCCACTAACAATATCTCATTCATGAATTGCTCTTCTCCTTGATTAGAATGTCCCGATAACCGCTTCACAGCAATTTCTTGACCATTTGGAAGTCTGCCCTGAGAAAATATCAGCACGAAAAATGGTTTAATTAAGCGTTTTTGAAAAAGTAAAGTGATTAGTGCATGAAAATGCACTCTAAATACTACTTTTAATTTATATAATATTAAAATATTTAAGCTTTAAT
>NW_010386595.1:0-1191 GCF_000414095.1 Morus notabilis
TATTTTAATTTTTAAAATTTAAATTTTTTATGAGAAAAAAATACTGTAAAGAATCAAGAACTATGATTCAGAACTAGTGACGAATCCTTAAAACAAACATCTCATTAGAGTCCATTTGGTTCAAACATTCAAATCAGTGATTCTAATTTATTAGTGAAAACTTTGTGAGAGTGCTATTAGTGGGAAATTTTTAAATTTAAATTATTTATAAAAGGACAACACTGTAGTAGAATTATAATCATGAGTTTAAATATATTTGTCGAACAAACTCTTCACATTAAAATAAAAAATTTAAATTTTTTATGAGAAAAATATTGTAGAGAATCAAGAATTATGATTCAGAACCAGGGATAAATCCTTAAAACAAACATCCCATTAGAGTCAGTTTCGTTCACGCATTCAAATCAGTGATTCTAATTCGTTAATGGAAACTTTGTGAGAGAATTATTAGTGAAAAAATTTTGAATTTAAATTCTTTATGAAAGGACAATACTGTAGTAAAATTATAATCACGAGTTTAAATATATTTGTCAAACAAACTCTTCACATTAAAATAAAAAAATAAAAAAAATTAACAATTATCAGATTTTTACCGTTAACAATAGAATCCTTCCGATAAATATTTTTTCATACGCGATAAGTCTATAGTGAATTCTACATTATTGACATACCATGATGTTTGTTTTTTAGAGTAATAAATACCATGACGTAAGTAAATAAACACTAAAAGGATATATTTATTGAGAGTTTTTTTTAGTAGGATAGTATAACTATTGTTAATTGTGTCAATTTATAATTATTGAATTTGATAAAAATTATATTAAATTAAAAAAATACATAAAACGGATAATTTTTAATATAAATGTGACGATTGAAAGTAAAAAATTATTAATAATTCATCTTTTACGGTTCAATTAGAGAAACTCTGATATTTATTTCATTGTTTAGTGGGCAATTCGATCGAAACATTGTTTGAGCTAACACGACGGGGGAAAAGTGTGGTCTAGAAGGTCGACATCAGGATCAGGTATTGTTATAAATTCCATAATTTTCCACAAATGTAAACGTGCATTTGCAGTTGCACTGTAAGACTGAAAAAGAAACTTTCTTATATAGGTGGGGGATGGTGGGGGGCTTATTACCCCTTAAGATGGGATTCTCTGTGGCTACTTAGTTTAGGGTTTTTTTTTT
>NW_010386596.1:0-1192 GCF_000414095.1 Morus notabilis
AAACCAATGTATGAAAAGAAGACTATTGCAGATCCATCAAACATCTCGTTTATTCCACAGGGAAAATACCTAAAAACAAGACAAGATAAAAAAAATGAAACAAGAAGTACCCGCTCTGAATTTTATATCCAGTCCATCCAAGTCTGAATCCCCAAATATCCATCAGATGTCATGATAAAAAGTAGGGTTGCCAACGTTAACTGTTGTAACAACCATTTAAGACAGGAATTATTCTGACGATTAATTTCAAAAATTGCCCCTGAACTATGACCATTTTAACACTTTGCCCCTTGAATTTTAAAAAGTAATATCCGTTTTTCCTCTTCTGTTAGAATGATTGACGGAAATCGCCACGTGTCACTTATTTGGTGGTGCAAGCAGATAGGTCAAATAAGTGACATTTGGCGATTTCTGTCAATCATTCTAACAGAAGGGGAAAACTTGTTAATGGAACAAAGTTCAGGGGAAACGGATGTTACTTTTAAAATTCAGGGGGCAAAGTGTTAAAATGGTCATAGTTTAAGGAGAATTTTCTGAAATTAATCCTTATTCTAATGAAAGTAAGAAAGTTAATAGAGAAAATTTTAAACAAATGACAAGAAGGATATATAGGCTAGAAATACCTACATTTAAGAAAAAAAAAAGTACCTCCTTGATCTCAATGCACAAGAGAACAGTGACTATTACACAAGTGCTGCACATGGATCAACCACAATACCAAGTCCAGGAATCGTATGACGAGACAAGAAAGTAGGTATATTGGCCTCACCTCCGATGACAATCTTTTAAATACGAGGAAAGAATAAATTCTACTATAAAAGTAAATCATTTGTTCATATTTCACCAAAACCTTGATTCTTTTTTTTCTACCAATTGCAAATCTACTACCGTGGAAAACAACCTAATCAAATTAAAAAAGGCTAAGATGCATATAAGCATTCTTCTCAAATGTGAACTGAACATTATGTTTAGAAGTTACAAAGTTGAAAAGAGTAGAAAAAACCAACCTGTTGAATGGTTTTGTAAAAGACATCTACTGCTTTGAGCTTTCATGTTTAGCAGTGGGAAAGATGCCAGTACACCATCGATTTTTAGGGGGGAAAAAAACAGATTCTGATAAGCTCACGGACTAATAACAGATTGCAAGCACACTTCTACACAGGAATATGAGTAAGTTCATTGAATCAATGGA
>NW_010386597.1:0-1191 GCF_000414095.1 Morus notabilis
CAATAAGATTTCAAAAGGCCGTAGAAAATAGATAGTGAAAAGAAAGTAGAGTTCTTTTGTCATCGTCAGTGACCTTGCTCTTTCTTTAACTAGTTGTATGTTTAAGCTGTTATTGTGATATGCTTATTGCTTATTGATGTATGATTGTATGTTTTACGAGGCTATTCTTACTGTCCATATTATGCTTAGCATGTTTATTTCTCTGTTTCATCCTACTATTTTCTTTTTCTCAGCTGAAATGGACTTGCAGAAACTGAGTCATGCACTAAAAATACTGTCCGAAACCGAAAAGCAATTGAGGATGTCAAAAAACCAAACAACATGGCTTACTGTAGCTCTTCTACAGCTTAGCTCTATGGAATGTTCTTCTGCAGAAGCGAATGAGTCGAATTTGTGGCTTGATAATGCTCACGACAGAGGTGAGAATTGTTCGATAAAGATTTATTGATTGATAGGTTTCTACGAAATTATTTCAAAAAGGGGGTAAAAATAAAACTAAGTGGCATTCTAATCGTAAACTTTGATTCCAATACTTACTCTTTGCAGGGGAGGACTTGAAGCATCTTGTCAATTACTCATGTGAGGACAAAAAGTCACACAAATTGCCAGAAGATTGTAGAAGAACCTTGGAATCCATATGGAAGAGGGCCACAGAATTATGCCAATCGAATTCACTGAAGAGTTTTCTTATGGAACAAGGGAAACTATCTTCTCTAACTGTCAGCCAAGGTACATCTAACTAGTAATTCTCTCATCTCTCTTTTAGTTACTAGCATTGAATTTGCCTTTGACAAATAAATGACATGCTAAACCTTTCTTTTCTGGGACATGACTGACAATGAATGTTTTCTTTTGCTTGTTTCAAAAGAAAATGTATATACAAGATTTGATCACTACCTCATGCAGTCTTGCTGAAAAGATGTTATGGTGTTACAATCAACTATGTATGGGGCTTGGTCTATTTTTTTGTAAGATAATTTTTATACTTAAAAATAGTAACGATGAGATTTCAGGTGTAGCGGTAGCTGAATTGGAGTTCTGCCACCCTGATTGTGTATCGAAGGCGGAGAAGTCGCAGAAACTGATTACCAACTTGCTTCAGTCTGTTTTAAGTTGTAATGTAGAGGTCAGGATCAACCTTGTATCTTGTGGTTCTAATTCAAGGTATGCCAAAGTGAAGAAGGCATCTTT
>NW_010386598.1:0-1192 GCF_000414095.1 Morus notabilis
ATGTACTTTGCTCTATTTTCTTGATTATCTATTAGGGAGTTTTTCTACTGGTCCTTATGATGGTGTCAGTTTCTAAACGTCGAATTTAGTTAAAATTGTATCAGATTGAAAAAGTATAAAGAACGGACAATTTTTTATACATATTTAATGGCTGAAAATAAAAAACTTTCGGCATTGTATTTACTTATTTTTTGATTCTATCAGAGAAGCTTCATATTCATTATAAGTTAATAAGTTTATCATTTCAAACAACAACTTTTTTCCATTCTATTTTTCTTTCTCTCATCTCTTTCTTCTTATTAACGACACACTTTATCACTTTATCATGTTAAATGGTTTGAAACTTTTTTTTCCCGTAATAAATAGCATGTTTTTGAAACTTTTTTAAGTAAATAATATATTTTAGAGGGATTGAAGTAAATTGTATAGTTACTTATAAATATTAATTTGTTAAGTGTAATTAATTTATTTAGTGATAAATACTTGATGTAAATAAATTATTTATGTCAATAAATAAATATTTATTAGTAAATACGCCTTTAATTTACTTCAAACATTTTAAAAATAAAGTATTTACTTTTAAAAACGTGTCAAAAATATTTCAAAAATCTTTATCCTTATTAGTGTACAACTCTGACTAATCACAATTTTATTAAAAAAATTCATTGTTTTAAACTACTAAAAATAAATAATAGTCACATATTTACTCTTTTATATATTAATATTTAGGATAAGAATTTATGGTTTAGGACAGGAAAATAAAAGAAATAAGGAAAACAAAAAAAAGAAAGAAAAAAGATAAAACGGGGAGAAAAAGCAGAAAAAAAGTAAAAAATATACGGGACATAAAAGCTAAAAATAATAGAGCTAAGAAAAAAAAAAGGAACAAAGAAAAGAGAAGAAGAAGAAGAATTTTTGGTGTGAAAATGACGACTAAAGGAAGTAAATTTCTACTCTTTTATATAGTTAGGATTAAGATGTAGCAACTAACAATATTTTTTATCATTGCTTTTTTATTTTTTTTCCAGTGGAGAAATGTGGGTCACGTATTTCTTAATTCTTAGAGGGGATTTATATCTATTTAGTATAATTTTATGAGTTCTCGTAGAATTTTTAAAATGTGTAGTAATTAAATGACTGCTATTTACTAACACTAAGTTACTAACACACTCTAAGGATCATCAGAGCACAA
>NW_010386599.1:0-1193 GCF_000414095.1 Morus notabilis
CTAAACTTACACTTCTAATCGATAGTAAAAATCTAAGGCCAGAAAAAGTCGTGCATTAATAGGTAAGGAATGTAGACTATCGATTTTTTTTTAAGCGGGGGTTAAAAAGTAGGACATACAGGGTGATGAGGACTAATGACGTAAGGTGAACCATTATGCATTATAAAAGTATAATTTGTTGCTAATAATCTACCAGAAATGCCTTTTATTTAATTACTCAAAATTAACCATTCATTTAATCTAAAAAAGTACTATTCATTTTTTTAAAAAAGTTTTATTTAAACTTTGTGTATGCATGTTTGAATTACAAGGGGCACAGTTCAGAGAAAATTTTTGTAATTAATTCTAACTTTAAAGCAGGGAAAGGTGCGAATCTATGGAGAATTAAAAATTATTTACATCTAAGTAAACCTTAGAAAAACATGATGCATGAATTTATGCTCACAAGTGCACGAGTCCCCTAAAGTAATAAAATGTGAATAAGAGTGTCGATCCTACGATAAATGTGTTTAATTTCGTTAATTACCGAAATTGATCGGCTCTAAGATTATTTAAATGACTGGATTAAGTAACGAACAAAGGAAAGTAATAAAAATAATAACTAAAAGAAATAATTAAATGATAAAAGTGCAATTTAGAGATGAGGATTGAATGGAACTTTGATGCTAATAAAGTGGTTAGGGGCTTTGATCACTCTCTACTCAGCTATGTTGATATCCAATTCCTAGGCTCGTCAATTTATTTCACTCATTAGTCTAGGTTTTTAAAAATAATTTCACTCCTTCTCCCGAGTGCCGAGTAAAATAGTATGCAAAACCAATTAAGCAATATCCCTATTAGCCTAACTAAATCAAGCATCCATTAAGCAAACCTAATATTGACTATCCAAATTAATTGGCCTCACAAACTCAATTAACTTTAGGTTGTGTTTTTCAAATCTCAACATGTGAAAGTAACTCTCCTGAGCCTAAATCCACACATCTATATCTCTAATTCAGGAAAACACAAATTAGAATAATTAACATAGAGAAACACAAATGAATTGAAGTGAAAATCACGTTAACAAGCACTTAGAATATTCAAATCATAGCAACGTTAAAACTACATTAAGTCCCTAGCTCTAAGAGTTTAGCTAGAACAAGACATTAAGGGCATGTTCTTTTGACATTTTTGAGTTATGTAATTTGAGTGTA
>NW_010386600.1:0-1193 GCF_000414095.1 Morus notabilis
TTTATTTTTTAATCCTAACAGAAAAACTCTCTTATATACTAGTACCTTGATGTTCTAAAGATAGCATTTTGATACTTTAAAGTCATTTTTTCATATATAAAATGTCTTTTTTACCTTTAATTAATTAATTAGAAAAACAATTTTAAAAATGTATAAAATAATATGCTCGAAACACTTATTTTTTATATATATATTTTTTGTGAAGAAAGATATCACATTCTTTTTTTTTTTTGAATTACATATCTTGGATCTCATATCCAAACAATCCTTTCCCACCTGCAGCACCTCCCCTTGTCCCCATCCTCATTGGCGCCCCTCGCTCTACAAAGCTGTTGGTGGGTGGGGGATGGGGATTGGAGTGGCGAGGGTTAGCGCAATAGGAGAGTACCCGAGTGTTTTGGGAGCTTTTGACGGCCGGCGGTAGAGCTTGTATATTGTATTTTTAGATAGTTTTTTTAGAGAATATTATTATACCTATATTTTGTGGTTTATTAATTATAATGCTATAAAAGATATTTCATGTAAAAATAGACTTTTAGACCCAAAATAGTATATTTTTTTGAACGGATAAGGCATCCCTATTACAAAAAACGGAGAGGACTCCTCCACAAAGTGAAGTGGCACTAAAATAATGTTCGACCATGTATAAACAATTCAAGATGAGCCACATCTTAGTCCAACAATAGACCCATATCACACACCTCAGTATCAGAGCAGTGGAAAAACCACCATATATTTGAGAGACACACCACCACATACATAAATTGGTGAGGAGACTACCCTTTAACTGAGACAAAACGCTAATAGATGGAGACACCTATCACCGTTATTACAACACAAAACATAAACAAAAACTATAAAAATATTAAAACATTTATAAAGATTCCAAAAGATCAACTCAACAAGATCGAGCCCCTCAATGCCAAAAATATGCAAAGACCGGTAAGAATGGCTCTGAGAAAGGCTCCCTCGCCTCCCTCTTTCAACTTAGTTTTCGTGGTTTTAATAAGATCCCGCGACAGACGCGTCCTAGATCTACGATTGAAAAGCAGCGGCCTCTTCCCCTTACACGGCTCCAAGCCAGAAACTTCCGACACCTCCAACAGCACGAACTCGACCATGGTGACCTTTGCAACCTTCCTAACGGTAGCATACAACACGAGAAAGGTAAATCACAAAGCAAAACTGTGACG
>NW_010386601.1:0-1193 GCF_000414095.1 Morus notabilis
TGTACTGTTGGACCGAAGAGAAAAGCCAATTATAAAGGTGAAAGAGAAGTCATGAATTGGCCCTAAATTACATATAATAGAGCAACAAATAATTAATTGAAGGTAAACATATTATAATCAAAAGTAGTATAATAATATTGGATTAAATGAGACCAAAAAAGTTTCAAGATTCTTCTGTGAAAGTTCTATATTCAAAAAAGTTTCAAGACCACCAATTTCTTATCTTGATATGCACTTTCTATTAACTTTCTATAATGTACGTATAGATCATTGTAATGAGGGGTATATTTTGTTTAATATCCTTTCACTTTTCTTGATATAAAGAAAGCTAAAAAGATTAGAATCTCCGTTTCTCTCAACCGAAAGAGAAAAAAGAAAAGAACTTGAAAAAGGGAATTATATATATCTTAAAGCTTTGTTCTTTTGGGATGTAAAATAGATAAATAGGCATTCTTTTTGGTTAACAAAAGAACATAATAATATTACCAAAAGGGGCGCAGTTAGCTTAAGAAATACCGTTAGAAGATCGATTAAATGTGGGTGTTTGTCTTGGTGTTTGGACCAGGGATGATGTTGAATTTTGTCATAGATTACCTAATTAACCAAAAGTTCCTGTACCAGAAGTGAAGAGGGGCAAAGGAAAAAACAAAGGCAACCATATATGTTATATACATACATTGATGTATGGGTGTAGTTTTAATAGTTACTTTTAATATTTACTCATTAATAATTAATTAAAAAAATTAATATCAATTAATAAAATTGAATTCTTATAATGTCACGACATTAAATTTTTATATTTTATAATAATTAGAAACGTAACTAGAAAATAAGTCCATATATGTGTATATATATGCATATAATCGTATTATTGGTGGATATATATGTAACTACTACTACACGTCAAAATGAGTGATTATTCACAATTAGAAAACTGATTAGATTAGATGACTTTTTCCACCGACAAAATGAAGCTGCTGAAATTTTCCCACCTAATTTCACCTCTCTCGTAAGATTCTCTCCCTCTCTCTCTGTATATATATTTTTAAAGAGTGAATAATATTGAGATAAACATTGAACTGTAAGGCTGACTGCTTGCCATAATTAATATAAAGGCATATATAAATTGAAAAGTCTACGTAGGCTGACTGCTTGCCATAATTAATTGTTGTTTTTTTCAAAAAAAAAAAAAA
>NW_010386602.1:0-1194 GCF_000414095.1 Morus notabilis
AAAAAAAAAAAAAAAAAAACCTGAAAATTCATTAACCAAAAACTAGCTAATCACAAGCCTCTGATGAAAATTACCTATGACTCTCTATACCATAAAATGAATGTTTGTAGCAACCCCCTCTGCCTCTAAGTTGTGACTTTGTCCATCTACAGACTTTGACACCACTATGTGAACCGATGATCTTATATCCCTGCACATTTAAGGTCATTGCAAAATAGCCAATCAGTATATCAAAATAAGATTCTATGTAGAAAGTGATTCCTGCAAAAGGATAAATAAACAACACCTGTTTCTCTAGACTCGCCCTAATTACTGGAGTAACCATATCTTTTTTCCCATTCGAAGTCCCATTAGTTTGAACCACTACCGGTGATCTCCTCGAAGGTCCTTTGCCAGCAATATCCTCAAGATCAACAATTTCCGACTCTACGCTGTACTCCTCATCCGTCTCATAATCACTCTCTGCATCACTCTCAGCACCAACTCCATTACTCAAAGCTCCACCATTTTCCACCACATCGTCATTCAAAACCTTCACCATTTTCGCGCTCCAAGCGTCGAACGCCTCCTCCAGATCGCCGCCGTCGACATCCCCTTCCCAAACCGGCAACATCTCCGCCGCGCCCAGCCCCCTCATCCGCTTCGACAAGTCCCTCGCCACCACATTGTACGTCGCGCCGTAAGCTCGGCTCCCGACGCCGAAAACTGCGAACTTGCATTGCGATAACAACAGCGATCCGACCCTGAAGTCTTCGACGCTCTCGGCGAGCCAATTGGCGAAGAACCTCCCGCTCGGAGGCGCTTTTCCGTCCTCCCACGTCGAAGCGACGATCAGAACTTGGGTTTCCTTGGGGAGGTCCTCGGGCTCGTAAGCCTTGGCGTCGACAAGGTCAAACGCAAGGTCGTTGGAGTTCAGAAGATCGAGAAGACGACGGGCTAGGGTTTTGGAAGTCCCTGTTTCGGAGATGAAGAGGAGCTTGCCTCTGCGAAAGCAAGAGGAAGATTTAGAGTTAGGGTTAGGGTTTAGGGAAATTCTGAGGCTTCTGAGGCGATGGAATTTGTAGAAGCAGTAGAAAGTGGTGGCGGAGAGGAGGGCGAGAAGAGTGAGACGAGCTGGGACAGAGGAAATGCACATGGCGGGCAATAATTTCTCTGGTTTTGCCATTTTAGAGAAGTCAGAGAGAGTTCTGTGAC
>NW_010386603.1:0-1178 GCF_000414095.1 Morus notabilis
TATATATATATATATATTTTGCTAATCAAAATAAAATGCATATTTAAAGTAAAAACAAAGTTATTATTCCGAATTTTTTGGGAGTAAAAAGATATATATGCCTATATACGCATGAGGGGATCCCACGTCTCCTTTTCAATTTCGGTCTTTTTGCCATTTTCAGTGATTTTTTTATTGAGAGGGCAGTGAGATTTTTATTCCAGCCATTATTTAGTGAGATTTTTGTAGTATAATAATTTATCCAATAATTTAAGTTATTCCGACGGGAACATAAAAGACTGTAAAGCGCTTGGTTACTAAAAAAATCTCTGAAATAATGTCAAATGTTTTTTTTTTGTTCCCCTAAAAAAGGTTATATAGCTATTCAAATACTCGAAAATCCAACTAAACTAGAAATTATGAAGGTACGAAAGCAGCCATTCACGTTAACGAATAAATAAATAACTTTTTACTTGAATACCCATATAAGCGTAAATTCAAAGTAGTACTATAAATTTAGATCGGAGTAAACATATCGATTTGAAATTTGACACTGTTGGTTCAGTCCTGTACTAATTTATGAGTCAAGTTAGGTCAAGATTTCAAGCACATTTATTCAGAATAAATAAACGCCATCATTTTAAAGATTTTTTTTAAATTAGGTAATTTTTAAGAATTATTTTTACTCCTTAATATTAATTTATATATTTTTACCTTTTAAATTAATTGGTACAAGTTTTTTTAAAAAAATATTTTTAATAAGTTAAGTGCTATCTTATTCTCAAATTGGGGTTTTTGTTATCGTCTTGCTTATCGCCTTATCCTATATTCCCATTTTCCTCCCGAGCAAGAGTTGCACATGTCAGTTCCGTTTATTTTACTGATTTGAATTTAAAATTTAAGTTTTATTATAGTAAAAAGTTCTAAAAAACAGTTACATTTAACTTTTTTACTATAATAAAAAACTCAAAAATAAAATCACATCTCAACTCAAATTAAAAACTTAAATCAATATACTAGACGAGCTTCTCGTTTCATAACTGCGCCGATAAACGCAATGTTACTTTTGTTGACATTGTACTTACAATATTAACTTTATTGCATCATATGGTGTCGTAAACAGCTGGAGCTGACAGAATGCTAGAACAGGAGAAAGTGTATATACATATACATCTATATATACATTTATATATATATAT
>NW_010386604.1:0-1194 GCF_000414095.1 Morus notabilis
AAAAAAAAAAAAAAAACGTTTCAAGAAATAATTTACAATTAATCACATTTGACCTATGTATTTACGAAAAGTCGCGCGTCTTCTTTTAAAATTAAGGTATTACTTTTTTTATGTTTTTGTTAAAGTCTTTTCAAGAAATATTTTATTATGATATGATTTTAATTCAATTTCATTTTCTGAAATACACATTTGTCAGTAGCATAACACTACCATAGAGAGTTGAAAAAAAAAAAAAAAAAAAAAAAAGAATCATCCCTATATTTTTCTGAGAAAGTCCATTCGTAGCGTCAAAGGCCAAAACTTTCTGGCTTCATAATTGTCAAGTTGCATGTCACGTATATCTCGAACAAAGATCTATATTTCTCCTTGGTGGTGATTCTAGAGAGTAGTCTAGAACTTGTGACTACCCTTGAATTAGTGCTTGAGTTGGTGATAATTCTTGTTGATTGTCAAGTTCTTTGACTTGCTTGTGACATATTGATGCTCCTTTGAACTTTGTCTCTCTCAAATTAAAAATTATAACTGTGGGCAATGCCAAAACATTCGTTATCATTCCACAAAAGTTCCAAATCCAATTTTCAAAGCTCTCTACGATAACTGAGTATCCAACTTATTTGGCTCATCAATATCAAGTCTCCAACATTATTTAATCCTCAAAGCTTTCAGCTTATCAAAAGAATTCTTTGCTTTGTACCTTGGCCTTGTGGCGCAGGACAGTTAAGAAAGAAGAGAATAGAGAAATGAGGGGAGACATAGAAAAGAAATAAGAGAATCGAAATGTAAACTTGGAAGAATTTTAAAAAGAGAGTGATGAACAGTAGAGAGTGGAGATGAATGCTCAATACCATTAGGCCCCGTTCGTTTCGCCAGTTCGAATCACAACTCAAGTTTTTGTTACATTATTTTTTATCACAAAAATTTAAATTTAATTTTTTTGTTACAGTATTTTCTCTCTCATAAATTTACTTTTTAACTCAAGTTGTCAATTCAAATTCAACAATTAGTAAAGGAAATCTTACTGAAATGGTTTTGTAAAGTAACGTCGAATTTATAAGGTCACTGTTACGAAAACATAAAGTCTATCTGCAACTTGATGCATCCTAATGTGACTATCCAAAGTGAAAGTAACTGACAAAGCAAAAATGCAAAATAAGCTTTGTTTGGCAAACCAGCTGTGATATAGCGGAAGCATCT
>NW_010386605.1:0-1195 GCF_000414095.1 Morus notabilis
ATATATATATATATAAATGCGAGCGCTTGAGCGCTTACTGTTGGCCTTCCTTTTATTATTATTATTTTTACCTTAAAATTTACTTATTTTTTTGTTTTAGTAATTTTTAACCTTTTTTTATTTTTATCCTGAAATTTTATTTTATTTTTTATTTTAGTTTATGTTACCTAAAAACTTATTTACTTCTTTATTTTTGTCCTTTTTATCCTTTTTTAGTTTTTGTCCTAAAATTTTATTTTATTTTTTATTTTGGTTTATTTTATCTTAAAACTTATTTATTCTTTCATTTTAGTCCTTTTTGACCCTTTTTGTTTTTGTCCTAAAAATTTATTTTACTTTTTATTTTAGTTTCTTTTGCCTTAAAAACTTATTTATTTCTTCATTTTGGTCCTCTTTTGACCTATTTTTTTATTTACCCTGAAACTTATCATTTTGCACTTATTTATTTCTTCATTTTAGTCTTTTTCTGACCTTTTCTTTTTAATTTGTCCTAAATTTTTCTTTTTCCATTTTAGTTCATTTTACCATAAAACTTATTTACTTCTTTATTTTGGTTGTTTCTTGACCCCTTCTTTTTATTTTTGCCCTAAAAATTTATTTTTTCTTTGTGGTCCTTTTTGTCCCAAAACTTATTTATTTATTGACCTTTGTTTTTTACTTCTTGCCTTAAAACTTTATTTTTCTTCCATTTTTGTTCCTTCATTGGGATTTTATATTGAGATTTTATAAAATTTTTATAATAATACGGTGACTAAAACTTAACACACGGATTACTCTCCACGTACATAGTAGCTGATGTTCCGCTAGTAAAAAACAAAGTTTCTAACTCTGTTTTACCACTGATTTAAGCTATTGCCTTAGAATTATATATTATTGCATTTTATGCCACCTGACTAATCTTATATGTATAATTTAAGGTCCGATTAAGAGTTTTGGTACATTTATTTGCTTGTTAATTTTGATAATGGAACGTATTGTAGTAACCAGCTAGTATACTTTCATATAGAATACACAAGTATAACGTGTATTTTTATTCAAGGCACTAAAGTAACCGTTTTTCCCCTTAGTTTGTCCTCAACTTCTCATACTAGACTGGATATTTGGCATCCGTTATCCATAGATCATGTGAAACCTGATTGTAATGTGGCTATGCTGGACAAGTTTGGATTCTTAGGCCTCATTCACTTTGCGAATT
>NW_010386606.1:0-1195 GCF_000414095.1 Morus notabilis
AAAAAAATTTATATATCCTTCTTTCTTGAAATAATTATGATTTGTATTTTTATTTAGTAAGTTGTAAACATGTCGAATTCTCACGTTATGAAATATCAGGTACAATATGGTCTCAGCAAAAATAAACAATGAATACAATATTTATATCATACGTTAGATCCTAATTTGGCCGTTTACGAAAAACAAATAAATAAATAAATAAAAGTTCATGTCTACTTTAAAGCTTCTAGAATTGCATATTTAAAATCCTTTTGCAACGAAAAACCTCGTGTCATAACATAAATAAAAATTAAATAAAAATAATGAATAGAGACAGCTTCAAAGAAAATTAATTAAAGTTGGGAGACTAAAGAGACATGGTTGCTACCATGTCATAAAGACATGAGAATCTTATGCACAAGAATACATTAAACTTTGATTTTGGGCGGCTAATTTAAAGTTGTCTATATATCAGCCTCAGGGATAAAATGCCGGCCACTAATAGACGTTGAAATGATTTTGTCATATCTATCTATTAGGTCCCAAACGTATTCATCTATGCTTTTCTTGGGTATGAAGGATAGGAAATAAAATGTCTCTTTTTTTAATTAGTAAGAAATTTAGCTCAACCAGCCTAAATCAGAAGATCAGTTCAATCATTAAACCCCCAATTCTCAATAAAAAAAACATAAAAAGGCATCATATTGCTCTGTGTTAAATTCTGCTTTACTTATATAAACTGTTTTCGTATGATCTCAACTGGTTGGAGAAAGGTTCCAAAATCATATTTTTTCAATAATGCATAAAAAACTCATTTGACATGGTCAACAGACTTAAAATCTGTTCAGATCCATGAGATCATTGGCCATGTCTTCTTTACAATCAGAATTTCTAAAAACCTAAACCAATATGCCAAAACTGGTAAAGTAAAAAAGAAAAGAAAGCTACTCTCTGAATTTGATACCAAGAAAAGGTGGAACTAAAACACTTTTTATCACCCAAAACTTTTAAATGGTTCACCATTTTTCTATCTTTCCCACCATCTCTAGTCAGATTCAATTTTCTCTAAATGTCCACCGTTAACAAACGCCTCCTCAGCCGTCTTATTTGAAAGCTTTTTACTTTGTTAGGAAGTTTACTTTGTTAACCTGCAGAAAGCAATGTAGCGAAAAGTACGGTCATGCTCAAATGCAGAATAAATTCATAAAAGTTTGAG
>NW_010386607.1:0-1195 GCF_000414095.1 Morus notabilis
GGGATATATAATATAAATTGGGTAGTTTGATAAAAAAAATATGAGAATTAATAGGATTAGATTCATATTATACATGGAAATTCTCTCAATTTAACGAGCGTTTTTATAAATTGGTCTCTTAATTTTTTATTGAAAATCTTAAACTTTAAAATTTATTGCAATGTTAATTAAGTTGAAAACAAAGTTAAAATTTTGACCAATTTCTTACACGTAAGTGTTAAATGAGGATAATTCTTATCTTTTTATATCGAATCGATCCTTATATACACATGACCAGTGAAATTTTTTTTCAAATTAAGAGTTAACCGTTTTGAAAAAAAAATTTGGGGCTCCTAACAATTCAAGTTAAAAAGACTATAATTATACTTATTAAATACTCACGTGAATGATATAATCTAAATTTTTTAATTTTGTTTTTAATTTGACCAATATTGTAGTAAATTTTAGAATTTAAAAGGTAAATTATTAAAGAATAAATTTAAGAGACCAATTTATTAAACTTATAAACTTAAAAGGGTGTTCGTGAAAAAAAAAAAAAAAAAAAAAAAAAAACTTATATTCTAAAATGATTAAGAATCTTATATTATTTTATATTATATTTCCAAAAAGTGTAGTTATCCATCCGAATTATTTTTGGTGGTACTCGGTATCTTATCTCACCCACACAATAGGAAAAAGAAATGCCCGAGTCTGATTTGTTTGATCAAGGAAAGTTCCTATTCATTGTCTGTTTTGGTAAGATAATGACCCATTTGGATTTACTAATTAAAAGACTGCATAAATATATACACACATATAAATATATAATGTCGCAAGTTGCATATACATTAATTTGAAACTAGTACAATTAATGCTGGGTACTCTGTTCCCATGTTTGACTTTGTACCATGAATTTCATGTTCATAAGTCCATGATCATCGGCAGCCACGGTTGCAAATGATCAAATTATTTTCAGTCATCAGTCGAGCAGACTTATTAATCGGTCAAGTACTATTGGCTATTGCTTTTCGTTATTAATCATCACCTCTAGCGAAGTTGGGCTTGGCGAATTTTGCCGGTAGTCAACATTGGGGACATAACTATTACATAAAATATCATAGTTAAAAAATATTTAAAAAACGTAAAAATAATAAATATATACCTGAAAAATCATAAAACGTCTTACAAAATCTAAAATATTGAATAACGCATAAAA
>NW_010386608.1:0-1197 GCF_000414095.1 Morus notabilis
ACAACGTCAAACAAAAGTCAAAACAAATGCCCTCGTAAAACACACTCTCTCCTCTTCTTCTCACTAGGATTGTACATAAATCTATACAATTCACAAACTCAACTCACTCTTAACTTAACTCGAAAAAGATAATTTATAACATTATTTTTTATTTTTTAGCCTATTAAATGTCTGACCCGAGATGTTTAAGGCGATTTATGGATTAGACTTATAATAATTCGTACACCTCAATTGAATCCGCACAAACATGCTTGATAAGGAGCCTATAAGTGTAGGCTGATAATGATAGTTGTTGCAATGCTTACTTTAAATGGATTTAAATTAAGTCTTTAATTTATGTTTATTTTATATTTGATGTTAGATGAATTACTTTACTTTATATTTGATGTTGGATTGAACTTTGAATATTTGACGATGGACTAATTAGTATTATTTTTATTTGATAATGAACTTTGAATGGTAGAGTCATATTTGATTATCAGTATTATTTTTATTTAATGATCAGTATTATTTGATGATGAACTTTAAATATAGAAGTTACTATTTTTATTTAATGATAAAATATTAGATTAAATTTTAATCTTTTAAATGATAAATTCTACCACCCAACTCACTCCGTCCTAATTCAACCTAAATATTATTGAGTTATAAAATTTTTCTAACATCATTAAAATTAAATATGTACAATTTACCGAGAAAAAAAAAATTCTATCCGCACTAATCTAACTAATCCAACCCAACCCATGTACAGTACTCCAAACCGAAACACAAAACCAGTTCAATAAAACGTTCAAGAAGCCGCCCAAAAAACAAAAAACTACACACTTCCCCAAGTCCCCAATACTCCATCCACAGGATCCCAAAAATGACAATCACCAACCGGGTCGATCCGAAATCCGGTTTCGATCCGCAGACAAAGATCTTGCACAACCTCCGCCCTCCCGTCCCCCTCCCTCCTCCGTCGCAGCCCCTCTCCTTCGCCCACTTCACCCTCTCTCTGCTCCGCTCCTCCGCCGCCACCGCCGACCCATCCTTCCTCTCCACCACCACCGCCCTCATCGACAGCTCCACCGGCCGCCACGTGTCCTACTCTCTTTTCCTCCGCCAAATCCGCTCCCTCTCCCTCTCTCTCCTCCGCTCTCTTTCTCTCTCTAAACACCACTCCACCACCGCCTTCCTCCTCTGCCCCACCTCCCT
>NW_010386609.1:0-1197 GCF_000414095.1 Morus notabilis
TTTTTTTTTAACATTCGGCATAGAATTAAGAATTTAGAAATGGGATAACAACATATATGACCATTTTTTAAAGACTTTTTAGAAAGATAAAGAAGTTTTGTAAAATTAACAAAATAGCCATTTCTTTTACTAACTTAGTAGTCAATCACTGATTAACTTAGTAGTCAATAAATGATTGATTATCTATCACTAATTGACTTAGCGGTAAACCACTGATTGACTTAAGTTTATCACTGATTAACTCTATAATTTTTCATTATTAATCAATATCAATTAATACTTAACTAAAATCAATTAGTAATTAATCAATTTCAATCAGCAGATTACATGTTTATTAAGGTTAGATAATTGGTAAATTATAATAATGAATCAGTCAATAAATGAATGATCGTCGGTCAATCTCTGATTGACTATTGGAAAAAACGACCATTTTCTTAAAAATAAAAACAATTCGGCCATTTATTTAAAAAATAAAAAGTTCAGCTATTTATTAAAAAAAGTGGTAAAAAATAGCCATTTATTTGATTTCTCTTTAGAAATTCCATACAAAATTAGAAAAACAAAAAGAAAAATAATATATTTTAAAAAAATAAATGGAGCAAGCAAAGCCCTTGGCTCCATCCTTAACTTTTCTTTTACATAACTCTTCACTTGCAGCAGTAATACCAGTAAATTTGTATATTTACTTTCATATATCAATTTTACATGTATTTTCTTTTGTTGTGATTTTGATAAAATTTAACACCCAAACTACGTTATTCATTGTTTCTTAAAGGTAGAAATTTGTAATTGCACTTATGATCTTACTTCGTAATGAGGATTGGTATTGATACAATATTCAAAATACCACGTGTAATTAATTAAAATGATTTACGTTCAGAGAAAAAAAGGAAATTACGCGTCTCACCCTTTAGAACGTCAATAAAAAAGAATTATCCTGTATGTACTTTGTGCTATCACATGATATTATTAATTTGCATTGGGGTTGGCAAACTAACTGGAAGCTCTAATTTCTTCTAAAAAAATGCTATGGCCGCCGGCAAAGAAGAAAATCAAATTCAGAAATGTTTTCCATTATGTATTATGTATTGTGCTGTTGCAAAGATTTTATTCGTCTCTCTATACATTTCTAGTTTTTATTGTTTGAGTTGTAATATTCTACCGCAATAAGTCGTGCAAGGGCTGCCAACTACATTA
>NW_010386610.1:0-1195 GCF_000414095.1 Morus notabilis
ACTAAAACCACTCTAAAACTAACAAAACACTCAATTAGAAGTATTAAAATATAAGCACAAATCTAATGTATCAGTGCTCATGGGCAAAACATCACAAATAACTTTATCATGATAATCGCCAATATTAAAAGGGATCTCAACCTGCTCACTCACTTTAATTCCCCTTCTTCATTCAGCCAGTGAAGGTGGTAAGGACTAGGATGCTTTAGAGTAGACAAACCCAATTTGGAAACAAGGGTAGAAGAAGCGACATTCGTGCAACTACCACCATCGACAATTAGGCCACATACTTTTCCATAAACAAAACACCTAGTATGGAAGATGTTGTCCCACTGTTCCTCATCCATCTTAACCTGGATGCTTAAATTGCGTCGTAGGACAAGTAATTCTCCTTCAGCAGCAAATTCCACTCAGGCTTCATCCTCTTGGAGGGGTTCTTCAACTTCTTCTTCACTTTCATACTCTCCATGGGCCTCCCTGATGACGATGTTCCTCCGATTAGGGCATTCAAAAGCTATATGCCCCCTCTCTTGACACTTAAAACACTTAATGTCACGTGTTTTTGTGTTGTTTGGAGTATATCAACGGTTTTCTCCTTTCCTTTGTAAGGAGTTGACGCCAAAGGTTTGGAGTTGTCTGTTTTTTCTGCTACCTTAGGAGCTGGCTTAGTGCCCACTGAATTGTTGGAGTTTCCAACATATATGAATGGCTTGTAATCTCCTCTTACACGTTGCCTTTCTACCTTGATGGACAGCTTGATCACGTCTTCAAGAGTATCATAAGATTACAAATCAATAACATCAGCAATCTCTTTCTTCAATCCACCAATGAATCTAGCAATTGTTTGTTCTTCGGGCTCGCTAAGATCACACCTCATTAAGAGCATCTCATACTCTTTGACAGTCTTCTACACACATGCCACCTTGTCTCACGGATTGCAACTTCCGATAAAGTTCTTGTTTGTAATATTGAGGAACAAAGCGTTTCTTCATGGTTCGCTTCATCTCTCCCCATGTGGTAATCGGGTCAAGACCATCATGTCTTTGTTTTATCTTCAGATATTCCCACCAAAGATTAGCATAATTGGTAAACTCAAGAGCAGCAAGTTTTACCTTTGTTGCTTCGGTGTACTCGTGATATTCAAAAATCTTCTCCACACGTTCCACCCATTCCAGATACTCTTCGGGAGAACTAG
>NW_010386611.1:0-1197 GCF_000414095.1 Morus notabilis
TTTATTCCCATTTTACCCCGTTGAAATGAAATAATTCCCGTCTACCCATTTTTCCTATCTCATCTCCATCACTCCCCGTTATCTCTCGTGATTGTGAATACCCTCTTGAACAGAGCTCACCGCTCTCCTTTCTCGCTCGTCTCTCTCGCCGGTCTGCGTTCCGTTCTCCGTTCGCCGTTCTCTGGTCTCCCGGTCTGCGCTCCATTCTGATCTCCTCTGCACGAGTGGTTGTTCGCCGGTCTCCCTGTTCTTGCGATCTCCTCTCCCGAGTTTCGCCGGTCAACCTCAGCCCTCTTAAGCACGTTTTTGCTTTAAGTACTCTGTTAATCTTAGTATTTCGAGATTTGCTTCTGATTTGTCCTCAAATTTTTGGGGTTTTTGTGTTGCATCCTTTACTGAATGTGCAGAAAAATGGAAAATGTACTTGTTAGGGTTTCGGTTTTTTATTGAGTATTGCTTGTAGAAAGAGGTTTGGATTCTGTGGAATGAAAGAGTTTTTGGCTTGTAGAACGTCAGAAGCTTGATAAAATGTGTAAGACGTCAATCTAAAATTCTGTAGCAGAACAAAACACAACTGTGTCCCTTAAGTTAATCAGACAAAGAAATAAAAACATCTTCACAACCAAAAAAAAAAGTTGGCATGGTTCACACCGTCACACGTACCCAAGGTTTATTTACTGGAGACAATATATATTTGGCCAAGAAAGTAACAGAAGCAGCTATTAATGATGGGGCATAACAAAGCATGCCATAATCCAGAAGAAATAGCTCTGCAAGATAGTTGGCCATACATTCCAAATGCATTGATGGAACATAAATAGCTTATTGAAACAATTCGTCAACTCCTTCAAAGTCATGACTGATAACAAAAATAGCTTATTTCAATGTTCTTTGGCCTTATTAAAATGGAGAAAATAGTTAAACCGACAAACTAAGGCTTTGTCAAATGTAGAGAAACATCGCTGGTCAGTTGAGCTACACAAACAAATCGCCTAAACAATCGTCATGAACAAGAAGCTAATGACCATTCAATAAAATAGGAACTTGCAGTAAACATGTCAGTAACAAAAAGAAAGCTAACGATTACCTCTAAAAACAAATAGTAGTTGGCATTTCAAACTTGAATAAGAATGTAGAAATAGGGTATGTTTGATGACAATGGTTTTAGTCTAAATTCTTAGTATATTAAGTGTTGGG
>NW_010386612.1:0-1200 GCF_000414095.1 Morus notabilis
AAAAAAAAAAAGGAAAAAAATGATGTATTAAATTAAAAAATCATAGGTTAAGCCGTGTCCATAAGTCGCACATTTCGCTTTCTGACTTGGGATGCTGGACAGAGCAATCACTATCGAGATGAACATTACATTTACAGTCTAGCCTAACAGCAAACCAATCTTCTTAGCTGAAATACAGAATTCCTAATACCTTGCATATCATGGTTAAAGTATCCTCAACAACAGAGTAGACATCACTGTCTTGAAGATGCATAGCTAAAGACCTAATAGCAGTCTCAGCTACATGAGAACCCGATTGATCCGTCGCGATAAATGGAAAGTCCTTTGCACAACTTCGAAGGAAATCACAAAGGTGGTCAATATCACATCCCTCGAGAAGCATCTGCAAAGTGTGGCTTATGATATAATCAGTCGCAAGTTGAAATTCATTCCCTCTGGTTTCTTCAAGAGCATTACCACATATAACCGCCCGCTCCTCCAAATCAACCCCATTACTCTCGAAAAGATTGGCAATCTCAGAAAAGTATTTCGTGGTTTCCGGGTCAACCTGCTTCCTAAAAAGATTTATTCAAACTCATAAATACATGTGCAAACTGTTCATAACTCCAGATACTAACACAGTCAGCGCACATTACATTGATGAGACGTTTAATTGATCATAAGAAGAACCAGACCAATGTCTTAATACCTGACAACGGATTGATGAGGCGCGTAATTCATCCGATGCTTCGCAAAATTCTCGGTTTTAAAAGAGCCATCAGCTGCCTTTCCAGACACCTTTTTCTTAGAAGTGTCATCAAAATTACCTTTCTTTCTCTTGTCCCTTTTATGAGATTTATCCTTCCCTCCCATTAAACCTGTCCCGGACTTAATCACAAAACTCCTGCAATGCTTTTGAACCAACACAAAACCAATAAGCAAACCCAATGACCGACCCACAAACAAAAATACACACACAATTATCAGCAGCTTCTTACTATATACAATTTGAAATACATATCAATAACCCACCAACAATATCTAAGCATCTGCAGCTTTTCGTAGAAAATTTCAATCGCACAATCGGTTAAAGAGCTTAAAAGCAACTATAGTATTTTGTAACTTCGAAACACCAAAAACAATTAGCAACTCTTGTTCTTTTTCATTCCTTCTACAAATATTTCGTAACCATTAAATTGAAGAGTACTTGTTCTGTTATCA
>NW_010386613.1:0-1196 GCF_000414095.1 Morus notabilis
CCTTGAACTTTGTACAAAAGTAGAGGTTCTTTCTTTTTATTGCATACAGATATAATACTAGTTACGTGCTTCACATGGATGTGATGGTAATACCAGTTACGTGACCCTACCATCCTCAATGGAAAATGTGGTACATTATTCACCGACCTCAGTGGAAAATGTGGTACATTATTCACCGAAAAAGTAAGAATAAAATTGGAAAAAAAATGAATGTGATGGTAAATATCAGTTGCGTGACCCTACCATCCTCAATGGAAAATACGGTACATTATTCACCGAAAAAGTAAGAATAAAATTGGAAAAAAAATGGAGTAGGACTGGGATCGTTGTCACAAGATTGTTTGTAGTGACGGAGTCAAAAATTGTTGTTAGGGCTAATATCATAGAAATTGATTGTAGAAGTGTTGAATTTTAATTTAAAATGATGTTATTTTCGATCTTTTAAAAAAATGGAATCAAGTTTTTAATCTTTGAGGGAGAGGGGCTGGGTTGGTAAGCCTTCAATTGCTACTTCCCTAATTGTTTGGCAATTAATTGAATGTCTATCAGACTATACAGTGTTGAAATGGGACGAAACTATACCAGACCATCCAATATTGGCAAAGTCTAGTGGGAACATACATGGCCATGTACGATTAGTCTAGTGGGAAACCACTAGCGTCAAATAGTAGTTAATTTTTAGGCTTTATAATAGGACATGCAATTTTGCTCTTCTAATGGATCGTGTCTGCAAAATTTTAAAATTTTTTGACGTTATTTTTATTTTATTTTAATTTTTAAAGACAAAAAATAAAAAAATTATAAAAAATAGAATGTTCATAAAAAAATAGTGCCGTTTATTACATTAATTCTTAAAAATCATGTATTAATTTTAGACTGCAAAACATAAATAAAAATGTTAACGTTTAACTCATGCTGGCCCTTGGGCGCCCCACTGTGCAGGCTGGGTGCTTTTTGACGGCATGTTCTTTTTTTATAATTCGATGCCATTTTTTTCTGGCATGCTCAGAAAAATGTAAGGATTGTGTCTGTAAAATTTCAGAATTTTTTTACATCTCTTTTATTTTATTTTGTTTTCGAAATACGAAAAATAGAAAAAATCATAAAAAATAGAATATTCATAAAAAAAAAGGTGCCACTTGTTGCGTTAATTCCTAAAAATCATGTATTAATTTTAGAATCTAAAACATAAATAA
>NW_010386614.1:0-576 GCF_000414095.1 Morus notabilis
TAATCACCACATGGAAGAAATATATGGAAATCGAATCATCTTTCTGACTTTGTTCTCATAAATGTTGTCTAACTAATCGTATTATCCGGCATCGTTTAAATAATTTGAAATATTTTTTATTAATTTTTCTAAGCTTTAATGTTTAATTGCATTAAATGATCATATAACGACCAATGATTGATTAAACATAATTTGAAGCACAAAAAACTGGACAGATGATACGAATCAATATATACTCGATAATACTTGTTCAGTTCTATAAGTTTTAAATGCAATTGACTCTAACATGTCCACGTAATACTATTTTTTTTTTTGGGAAATTAAGAACATGATCTATATATATATATACATACATACATATGCATATATATGTGCGTGTACTCTTCTCAGTTCAGCTAAGAGAGAATTGAGGTATTGCATCATGCAAGACATCATATATATTCCTGGTCATTAGCATTTTGCAATATAATATAAGCTTGAATTCGTATACTATTATCAATATCCCAGTGCATATATATACACCATAATTCCTTTTCAAAAAAAAAAAAAAAAAAAAAAAAAAAAAAAAAAAAAAAA
>NW_010386615.1:0-1201 GCF_000414095.1 Morus notabilis
ATCTCAGTCACTGTTGCTCGCCACCGGAGCTCTTCGCCGGAGTTCCCTCAATGCCACCGGAACTCATATCCGGAATTCCAACATAGTCACTGTTCAACCAAACCCAGTTCGGGAAAATGTTTGCCGTGGAAATCTGAGCCCTGGAAACCTAACCCATTTGGGGTTGCTAGTCCTCTGAAGAGGATTAGATTATCGGCTCCGTTGAGCATCGCGGAGGCCATTGTTGGAGCAAATAAAGAAAACCAAGAAAGGAGAGATGGGGAATTTCACTTTTGTAGTAAATTTTGACGCTGTGGACTATAACGTGATTTGAATCATTTTCGATTTACGTGTAATTTTTATGAAAAAAAATACTGTAACGAATCAATTTATGTGTATTTTTTATGAGAAAAAATATTATAACAAATTATGAATTATGATTCAAATTAAAAAATGAATCCCTCTACCAAACGTTCACTTAGCGATTCATTAGCTTCTGACAAAGGGGTTTTTTGAGATCATTGGCCTAATGAAATGCGAAAGAAACCAGGCTTGCAGAGTTTAGAGGTTGAGTTGGAGAGAGAGAGAGCGTGAGCTTTTTTATTTTTATTTTTTACTTTATCTGTTTTAGTTTTATTTAAATTTTAGTTTTTTTTAAAAATTTTGTTAAGAGTTTTTAGCACCTTATAAATTTGTTTATTAAATAAGATTTTTAGTATTAAGTTATTTCAAATTAATTATTTTTTAAGAAAGAAATATTTTATATTACTTTGTATTAATTAAACACAGTAAAATAATATTCTAAAAAATATGAGAAAAAATTCTTATACGTAATCAAACATGTTAATTTATATTTCTTAAATATTATATTACCTTTTATTATTTTTTTCATAATACGGTTCTTTCTCATTATTACGTATCAAATGCCTCTAAAAAGTAACGTGTAAAAATATAAAATAACCTTGAAAAATATAAAAATGTTTTATGTAAGCAATGAGGCAGGACTTCCACTTTCCTATTGAAAATATGATTTTCCTGTGCTTGAGTTATTTTTGCACACCTTTTCGAAAATGCGATTTATTATTTTTGGCAATTTGTCTAGTCGTGTTTTCTGATTGAGTGTTATTAGGTTGTAGCAGTGGAACTGATTTTAATTGAAAAAGTGTAAAAACGGAAAGTACTTTGGCACATAAGAATGATCTTACATAAGGCTGTTTTTTTT
>NW_010386616.1:0-1201 GCF_000414095.1 Morus notabilis
ATTCATCTTTCAACAAATTATAAACTACCACCTATTTATCCGAGTTCCGGAGTTAGACAATTTTCATGTGATTTATAATTGATAATTGTAAATTGTAACGTTCCCCATTTTTTTAACAAAAATAAATAAATAAATAAAAAAGAGCACAATCTGTAAAAGAGCATCCAATCCAACATTACTACCGAAAGTTCATGAACTTCTTAACAAAATCAAATACATACATTGGTCTTCCGACGACCGATTTTCAAAGCGGAAGCCAATCTCCGAAGTTGCCAATTCTTAAGCGTCACGGGTTGTTCTTCTTCCTCTTCCTCCTCCTTCTCTTCGTCCCCGTCCTCGTCTTCGTCTTCGTCTTCCTCTTCCATCTCAATAACCTCATCCTCCTCATCAATGTCGTAACCAGTCATATCAAACACCTCGGCAATTTGTTCGTCAAGCTTAGCGAGGTCTTCCTCGCTTATATCTTCGTCGTCGTCGTCACCGTCAAACAGAGATGGATCGTCCTTCTTAAGGTCTTCCTCAAGCTGCCTAAAGAGCGCCTCAAAAGCATCATCATCGATTTCTTCTTCCTCCTCTTCCAAACCTCCATTTCTACCCAACTTTTGCAGCTATTAAAGTTAAAAAGCGGAAAATTTTAACTAAATTAAAAAAATGAAATCAAATTAAAAAACAAAAGAAATAACTTTTCTATGAAACCTTGTTGTTCTTTCTCGGAGATGTGATTGCCGAGTTGCGGTTTCGACGGCGAGAGAAGACAAGCGTGGACGCAGACCGAGATGGAATTCGTTGAGGCGGCAGAACGAGATGGGCCGGTCGGCGGCCCAGAAGGACGGGTTCGCCGCCGGGACACGCGGCCCATTGGAGGCCGATGGAAGGAGCGTTAAGCGCTGAAGCTAAACCCATTTTTGCTTGAGAAGCGGTTCTTACTCTTTACTTTACTGACACGGAGACCGGAGAGAGTAATATTTTGTGTTCTTCGAACTACGAAGATAATAATTAGTCTGGTAAGGTTGTCTCTCTCTTGAAACGAAGCCGTTTACACCGCTTCGGCACAGCACTCTTTGAGTCTTGACTCTTCTGGATAAATATTCTAAACATGAAGAAGATTATGAAACTACGCCGTTTAGGTACTAACTAATATTTTCTTTTCCTGTATGACTACAAGCACCAGATCCCCCCTCTCTCTCTCTCTCTCTCTCTC
>NW_010386617.1:0-1202 GCF_000414095.1 Morus notabilis
AAAATATATGTAAATAAAAAATAATTTTAATCATAATTATTTATGAACCGAGCCGGGTTGTACTGGTTTTAGTTTATTTGTTTTGTACAAACGATATTTAACTTTTTTCCCCACTGATAATTATTAAAGATGCTTTGAAATTATATGGTCGGTGAGATGAGTATTACTCCTAGTGGTTTGGTCAAGTTTCGTGGTGCAGGGCTATTGGACCGGTTTATGTTTATATGAAACGCTAAATGCTAATCTTGGCAAAGGCCAAAGAATAACTTCAAAAAACATCATTAATGGACAACGCCAAAAAACAAAGATCATTAATGGAGGACAAACTTTTTTTTCCCCCCCTTTTTTAACTGGCTAGTACTAGAAAAGAAAGGGAAAAAGGGATGGATTTATTCAGGGGAGCTTTCTAGTCCCGAAAAACCCAAAGCATCAAAGCATCGGTTTTATTCTTACGTCTATATACATGAATTAAAAATTATTTATTTTAGATAGATATATTTTTTTATTTTAATGTGATTTTAATTAGATTTTATTTCAACGTGATCGGATATGTTTATATATTTTTCATATATATTTTTTATTTTGATGTGATTGAAGTTAAATGATCGCGATTATAATTAAATTCGATCGTATGGTGAAAAGATCTTTATTTAAATGGATTTTGCGTTTGATATATAAATAGAAAGTGATAGAAAAAGAATAAACGAGGTGAAGAAAAGCTGCAAATTTATGTACTGTTTATACTTTATAGATTGGAGGGGGTAGAGAGGAGGAGGAGAGAGAGAGGCGCATGCGGAGGGACAGGTGGATGTTTGAGAAGGAAGAATGGTGGGGGTGTTGTAAATCACTTCGGCTCAATAATTTGAATTTTAAATTTGAGTTAAAACGTAATTTTATAATAAAAGAATTAAAAGTGTGTTTTTAAGAATTTTTTATTGTAGTGAAATTTAATTTTAAACTCAAATTAGTAAAATGAATTTTATGTTTGGTTTATAATTTAAAATTAATTTTTATGAATAAAGAATTATAAATTATGATTTAGAATTAAAGAGATGTTTGGTTCATGGATTAAAATTATTTTTAATTTACGTGTATTTTTTGTGAGAAAATACTGTAAAAAATCATGAATCATGAAAATTATGAATCATGATTCAAATGAGGATATAAGAAGACGTTTGGTTCATAGATTAGAATCATGTGAT
>NW_010386618.1:0-1201 GCF_000414095.1 Morus notabilis
ATATATATATATATATATATATATCGAGTAACAATGTGGCATGATGAAAACGTTTCTTGTATACGCGATCATTCATCTTTCATTATGATTAATCATTTATAATTATAGTTTATGTTACTCTTTATGTCACTCTCTACATTCATTATTTGACACGTGTATTTCACTGTCTTATTTTTTTTAAATAATAATATATTATTAGAATTTACGTATCAAAAAATAAAATTTAAAAGTGACAAAAAATGATGCTAGTATTTCTCCTCATCTCTATCGTATACTCCCTCCAACTAAATAATGTATTGGTCCTCTTCTCCTTCCCTTCTGATCTCTCCCCAACCAAACACACACTAGCGGTGATTCACAACTTGGCAGCATCTATTTTCTGAGCTATAATGGTTTCGTTTCGGTTATCTCGATGGATTAGGTTGTTTTATATCCTTGTTCAACGGCGAGGAACCTTTTTTTTCAAAGCTAAATATATTGTCCCATCATGGCATAATACTCAACGCTAGAAAATTCAAAAGAGTAATGTGACCGTCACGTAATTTAAACCAAAGATGCTTCACCAACTAGAGAATTAGAAGAAAAAAGTCTTTTAAAGACCGAGTGAGGCTAGAGAGATCAGGAAGGGAAGGAAAGATGGCAGGCTGCGGTCGTAAAGAAATTGTGCCGTTCGCAGCCATGGCCGCCGTAGAGTTGGCCGCGGTCGGCGTAAATACTTTTTACAAAGCAGCCACTTTGGAAGGGCTGAGCTACTTTGTCTTTGTCGCATACTCTTATGTTTTAGGTACTCTTGTTCTGCTTCCTCTTCCCTTCATATTTCCAAGGTAAATAAATATATAAATATACCTCTCTTGATCTCCTTCTCATTAAAGCTTTATAATCACAAGTATTTTTCACTTAATCCATATAATAAATGATAGTGGGTTATATTTGAATTTGGTGCAGGAGGGAACTTCGTTCTTTTGAGCTGTCTTTTTTCTTAAAAATTGTCCTTTTGGGACTAATTGGGTATGGAGATATATATCACTGAAATCCATTATAATTTGATCACGTGATTTAATTTAAGGAAAAACAAAAAGAACGAAAAGAGACTTCTATTTTCCTTATCATGTAGACAACAACTTTTTCTTTTCTTATTCATTTATTCATTCTTTTTTGTTTTGTAAGGCAGGTTTACATGCAGCATATGTGGATGTAAAGG
>NW_010386619.1:0-1202 GCF_000414095.1 Morus notabilis
TCTCTCTCTCTCTCTAAGCTGCGTTCGTGCATGCGTGTCCTTGTTTGCAGTGCTTTGCTCTGAGTGGCCAAACCTCGCACTTATATTAACGAACTCAATAAATGAGGCATTCTTGTTGGCTTTGATTGTGGGTTTGGTTTCTTCTCTTCTTTTCGCACCCAACATGACCTTCACTTCTCGCTTTTCCCATTCTCCACTCTCCCTCCAGGTATGGATTTCGGCTTTCAAATTGTTTTTTCATTATTTCTTTCTTTCTTTCTTTCTTTTCCCCACAATACTAACTAAAATGCTCTAATATGCCGTTTAACTTTGAGTGCGATCTGAGATTTGTAGGATTTAGGTAAATTGTATTTGTCGAAATGGAAATAACAGAATTTAGAGAATTCTTTTTCAATCATACCAATTTGGATTAGTGTTAAGGGGCTGGTTTGCTTTAGTTTAAATTCATCTTGGACCCCCTAATAGCAAAATTTCAATTGACAACTTACATTTACTAAAGGTCGTTTACTAAAGGTTTCAATTAAGGGGTCATACTTATATATTAGACATAATACATAAGATGCAATGAAGGACAATTAATTAATTAACAGCAACAAAGGTGCCACCAATGGAGTGGTGCAGCGGTTAGGATGTCTTTACAGTTACTGCCTGTCTTTACATTTGACAGCGGTAACGATCTTTTGAAAAAATAGCAGTAACGAATGCGATGCTGCCGAATTCCCCTTTTTAGCTTGTCTCTAATCGAAATCAATTCGTAAACTAGTGTCTCTAGGGTAGATTTCGATCTAAGAAACTAAATTCAACTGAACTCAATTATATCTTGAAAAAAATGAAGTTGTAGTCTGTTTCTAAAAAAGCTCGCTTATGTTGGTTTACTTGAGAAGTCTGATAGTTTGGAGACAAATTGCAATATTAATGCCATAACATAGTCTCTCTCTCTAATACACACACACATATAGAGATACTATAGCTATGTTTGGTATGAGCGAAATAAAATAGAAATGGAAAAAAGCTAAATATTCTAGTGAGGAAAATGGAGATGAGAGGGAAGATCTCTCTCTTACTGTGTTTGATATGGATTCTTTCCATTCTCTCCTCTTTTCTCCCATAACAAACAACCATGCGTATCCAAATCCTCCACTAATCCCTTCATCCTTGTCCTTCGTTTAACAACCTCTAAGAATCTACAGTCATGGCTTGCC
>NW_010386620.1:0-1203 GCF_000414095.1 Morus notabilis
ACCTCACTACTCCGACCTTCAGCTTTTATATTGTGAAAATCTTCAACATCTCTCATTTTCGAACGCGACATTGCATGATCACAGCTTTTCTGAAGCCATACGTTATAGGCTACCTCTTCTTGAGAGTTCGAGTTTTTTTAACTGCAAGTTTGAGCACATCACAATCCGTAATCAGCACCTAAAACGCTTGGTTTTCAGAGGAAACAAACGGGTCGCGTGGTGGGGGCAAACATTGAGGCACCGAGTTTGGTTTCTTTTGGCTTTGAAGGTGATTTGTTGTCCAATTTTTCAATGGTTGCACCAAATATCTCGCAAGCCGATCTCCAACTTCACAGTGGTACTTCAGTCTTTGTGATTTTCTCAGGTATGTTGATGGTTCAAAGAGAATGAGCCTGGGAATTCACTCTGAAGAGGTATATTATCCCAAGACTACATGCTCTATATTTCATTTCACCATTCTTTTAACTTTGATTTCGCACTAATTTACATCATTTTACGTTTATTTGCTGTGTTGATTTGTGTAGGCTCTCATCTTTCCAGGAAGATGTAGACGGAACCATCGGCCTCCTTTGCCTACTCTTAAGCATCTGAAGATAACGATTGATCGGCCATCGACACCTGAATTGTTGAGAGAAGCATTGCGTTGGGCGGCACCATCTGTGGAGACACCAGTAATAGAACAAAATCAGCAGGACGTTGTTAATATAGATCAGTTCCAAACCAGAGAAAAAGAGATATGCTGCTTATCTTGCTTTTTTAGACTATGTTGTTTGGTCTTTTTTGGTTGTACATATTCCAGTTAGAAATCACCTACTTCTTTTGACATGGGAAACATTTCTGTTGCAATGTTCTCTACTTAAGAAAATGTACTTATGTTGGTTTTACTGGGGCAAGTGGGAAATTGTTTGAGAGTCTTAGGATATATTGGCTTGGAGCTTTAGTAAAATACAAACTTTGATATACCATGACAAGAGTTTATCCAATTTAGAATTGTGTTCTTGTTAATCAATTTATGGTTTATCTTTAATCAGCTTATAATTTTTCAATGATTTGTGTTCTTATTATATATTGTTTATTGGCTTATGGTTCATCAATAAATTACCATGGTTTATCATTGATATATTACGACAGGAGTTTAACTGATTTATAATTATGTTTCTGTTAATTAATTTATGGGTTATCATTAATCAGCTTATGGAAAAA
>NW_010386621.1:0-1204 GCF_000414095.1 Morus notabilis
ATGGGCGTGTCTTTGCGGATGAGCTAGGAGAGTACACGACACGCTCCAATAACAGATGTCAAAACTGCCACGTCTGAATTATTATTATTATTATTTTCTTGCTAATTGTCTGAATTATTTGTAATGATTTCAGACAGAAAGCCAGATTCCTCATTTCTGGGTGGGCCTACCATGAATTGGGCTTGGAAAGTGTGTCCACTACTTTACTTTGGGCCTAAAACTACTGAGGCTTGGAACTGGGTCAGGTTGAAGCAATTAGGATTTCTGTAAAGTATCATGGTAGGATACTAGCGTACTATCAGGCTATCATGGGTTGCCAAAATTTTAATATCAATGTAGAACACCTCTAAGTACTCTGGTAGGATATCGATGTTCACAAGCTGACTATTGTTGGTGCTGAAATTTTTAGTATCACAGCATGATACCTCTATGTATCATGATAGGATACCAAAGGTTATGAATAAATGCTGTTAGTATCTTAATTCTTAAGATGATAGTATTAAGGTGTTATTTGGTATTCTTAAAATGATTACATTGAATTTTCTTTAAATGACATTTTATAATGAATCAATTAAGACAAATTCGGGACATTCTTGTAAACAACATTTTAATAAGTATCTAATATCTTGTCTCCTTCTCTTGGGCTTTTTGTGGTGGAGGCTTGGAATTTGGTGATTTATAAGGCTTAACAGCTCAACTTTTTTTTTTATCAAGGGAAAATTTCATATTAGTACCATGTGTTTTAACATAATTATTTTTTAGTATCTTATATTTTTAATAATTTTAAATTGGTACTCTAATGTTTTAGAAAATTATCTTATAGTATTTTGAGGTTATTTTTTAGAATGTAAAATGTCAAAGTCATCCTTCTCATTAATTAATCAAAAAACTAATAATAAATTTTTAAAAAAAAAAATTCTGAAATTTTTTTAAACATTTAAAAATTAAAAATAAAATAATGCTTTAAATTAAAGAATATTTTTTTAAACTTTTTTTCTAAATTTATTAGTTTTTGGAAAAGTTATGAGAATGTAAATTTAACATTTTACGTCTCAAAAAAGGACCTCAAAGTACTAAAAAATATTTTTTTAAAACATCAGGGTACAAATTTAAAATTACTAAAAATACATAGTACTAAAAGACAATTATGTTAAAACACAGGATACCGATATGAAATTTTTCCTTTTACTAATCATAAAAAAAA
>NW_010386622.1:0-1204 GCF_000414095.1 Morus notabilis
TTTTTAATCAAATATTGTGATTGTGAGAAGAAGGAGATAGGCACATCACCAATTTCATGCAGACAAATTTTCAAGCAAAATATATATATATATATATATATATAATCATAAGCACAAGTCAATTAATTATGGAATGAAGTTAAATAAACTTCATAGTGCATGAATTAAATATTTAAAAATGTTAAATTATAAGGAAGATTTTCTGATATGCCTCGTATATCGGCAGGTTAAATCTTTTTAACTGTTAGATTTGCGTATTTTTTAATTTTTACGTGATTTTATGCAGATTTAATGAACAAAAAACTTAACCTACCGGTACGTTAGTGTACCGAAAAATAGTCCCAAATTATAAATCAGGTTTCTTGCGTAACCATCCAAGGGAAGTAGGTATTTCAACAATGTAGTCAAAATTCTTATGATGTAACGCAAACTTACTTAGCAAAATACAAAACGATTATTAAAAAAAAAAAGAAGAAATAAGAAACTTTTTCTTAGACTGAGTAAATGCTTGAATCTCACGTAATCTAAATATAAAGCTGCTTAAAGAGTTAGGTTGATCTATAAAAAATATAAGATTAAAACTCTAATTCTAGGAAAAAAAAAACGATCAAATTATCCTAATGAGAATATCAAAAAGTTTCTCCTGTTATATCCAAAAAGTTCTTGCGCGTCAAGTAAGTACAACTGTACAATTCCTGACAAACAACAACTAATTTCGTTGCAAAAGTCGTGAAGATTATAGACCCGCCAATTCATTTTACACAAGTAAGTTAATTATACATCAATAAAATTTCTATAAAATTTGAATACATTGGAATTTTTATTCACTGTGGCTTTAGTAATACATATTTACTATAATCAAGCTTCAAAGATCACTTGCAAGCTAAAAAGATTTTAAGATCACCATAGCATAACAAAAATGAAACAGAATCAAACAATTCAATAAGTTGATCGATATACACATGTGTGTCATATGCTTCCAACTAACTAGTTAATAGTAGGGTTTTTATCATTTTTCATATTTTTATTATATTTCCCCTGGTTTCGCCGCTAGTAACTTACTATTATATATTTTCTGAAACAATCAACGGTGTTTCAAATATTCATCAAACTGACAAAATATAACACGAACTTTCTAACGTAAAAGACGATGTAGCAAGTCTTTGGAGAATATCAAAAGCGGTAAAAAAAAGAAGGTGAATGG
>NW_010386623.1:0-1205 GCF_000414095.1 Morus notabilis
TTTTTTTTTGTCTTATTTTGCATGTGGGTGGTGCTCCTCAATGAGTAAGGTGGATATTGACGGAGCCAGAAATTTTTTTTCGTGGGGGCGTGAGTAAAACTAATGCTTTAAATTAAAGTAATAACACAATTTATATTATTTTAACTATTTGTGTGTTTTCCTAAATCTAAATGAATCAAGCTTTTAATTGAGTTTAATTCACTATTTAACGTCTACAATCCACAAAATTGTGAATTTATATAGTAATTTCATTGATTATTCACTTATTTAGTAATTTAAGTTGAAAATATGAGAAACTTAAAAGTTAAAATATAGGACATGTTTGAAATGTTTTAAAAATTTACATAAAAATATCAGGGGGGTGAATTAGGAGGAGAAAAATGTAAAAATTAATTTGTTCATGATAAAATTAAAGGGACTATCTTAAGCCAGTAGAAAGGGATGTCCCACTCTGCCTAAGGTAGCTCTGCCACCGATTGCAGTATATCAATTATATAATCATAGAATGAAATACAAGTTGGTGGGGGCATGTAATAAAAAATGTGTTGTATGGAAAACTCTCACGCTCCACGCCAGGCACTAGATGGTCTCCACGTGGATGGTCGCCACGTGACATTACGGGTAGTTAACGACCGTGCCAACTGAACGCAAAGGATCCCATTATCCGAGGGATGCCAACCCTAGACGCCGATTATAAACTAGAAATAAAACCCTCAAAAGGACGACCGCACCGAAGAGTGCATTGCAATACAAAGTCGACAACACTCATCTCTGGAAACGAAGACTGCTTCGAAGGACACTTAAGCGCAGATCCCATCCACATTCTTAAGGTGTGGCAGCTTTTCAGAAATGCGACAGACATTTAATGCATGCAGAGTTAGTGGCGGGGCTGGTGGTCAGAGTTAGTGGAGAACGAGGCAGACCAGCCAAACTCTCGGTCACCAAAGGTCACTATTTCGAGGACTGGTAAGGACGTCTCAGAGTACGGTCAGGAGTTTGGCAGGAAATAACATGGTGTATAAATATGAGAAGAATGGACCAGCATAGGCATTCTCTCTCTGGACTCCCTTTCTCTCAGAGAAGTATTGTAATATCTCCCCAGAAGGCTTCCCCTGGGGACTGTAATTTCCTCTAAAAAATAGTGAAAAACTCTCTCATACAGTGGAAGTAGCTTTATATTGGAGTGAACCACTATAAATTCTTAT
>NW_010386624.1:0-1200 GCF_000414095.1 Morus notabilis
AAAAAAAAAGAAAGAAAAAAAAGTACATGATATGACTCTTGTTATCTGACAGTTGATGCAACTGTATGAGCCCAGAACCTGAGTTGATCTTTCATGTCAATATCACTAACCAAAGTTGGTATCTTCAAATTCACCACTTGCTTCATCTCCTTCTTTCTCTGATATTCCAAATCCAACACATCCCAAGCCTCCGATAGATAAGGCCTCGAAATTACTTGATCACTATTCCTTTTTATCTCATAATTATTCTTCTCCTTATCATGATCTTCCTGATCATCATCATGATCTGATCCGTCCGTACACTTTTTGCAAAACCTTTGTAACCCAGGAATCATGGAAACTAGCCTTGAATCCTTACACTCTTCTTCGGTGAAAACAAAGCCCAGATCCATAAACCCTTTTAGCTCCTCAAACTCAAGGTCAGGCAAGCTCTTACTGCTTGTTCTAGTCCTTCTTGATCTTAATTCGTTGACTTTTTTCTTCATCTTCTTCGCAGGTAAAGTTACTTCTTCAACTTTTGTTACGTCCTCTTCTTTCTTCTTCACGCTTTCTTCTTCTTCTTCTTCATGATCATCACGGCCAAACTCCTTCACTTCTTTCCTGGAGAAGATCGTTTGCAGACTCGGCGCGGCAAGGACCGAGCTCGGAGAGAGCGAATTGTCGGAGGAGAAGAAGGAGCTTGATTTGGAGGCCATGAGATGGTGGTCACTCAGTGACCTTACTCTATGATACAATAATGATGAAATAGATTCCTGTGTGGTTTCTAATTCTTTGACTAATTGGTCATCATGAGATATTGGGTTTGTTTTTGGGGTGGCAATAATTTCTTGACCAAACCAGTGTGAATCAAAGAGGTTAAGAAGAAGTACTTCATCTGCAGCCATAATATTGTTTGTTTGTTGTGTTTTTTTCTTTGGAAATGTAAACTTTGTGAAGCTTTGAGAAGAGGAGATATGTATGAGATTGAGAAGTGTAAATGTAAGCTAGATGGGCTGTTTCTGCCTTTCTGGGGTGTCTGCCACTTGTAGATAAGAAGGATATATAGATAGAGAAAAACTTGGAAGTTATCATGTGTGGGTCCAAAAAAAAAAAAAAAAAAAAAAGGGTATGAATAGTTGCTTGTCTTTATTGCCCTTGATTTAGGGTCAATATTTCACACGTGGCGCATGCGGTTAATATTATATTAGTGCACGTTTTTTT
>NW_010386625.1:0-1203 GCF_000414095.1 Morus notabilis
CATTCTTTACTCCGCTGCTAATTAACAATTGGAAGTCGCTATGAATGTTGAGCCTCTGGATTTATGTGTGAATATCCAAAAATCTCTTCTTTTTCATTCAATCCCTAAAAAATTTTCCTTAATTTTCATTTTCTTTCTCATCTTTTTCCTGATCTTATTGCACAAAAAAAACCCATTACATAAACCTTCATTTGAACCTAGTGCTCATTATACTATGTCGATATTTTCGAATAGTTTCACCTTTCGGTCAACCGTTGCCAAGAAATTTAGTGAAATAAGTGATTATCAAGGATGTTTTGCAATGAATAAAATCATCCGCACTCTATTTCTCAAAATCTTATATTTTTATTTCTTTTCTTATTTTTCTCGATACGAACGAAGAAAACTATAAATTCCTTTATTTGAACCCGTGTTCATTATATGATATCCATATTTTGAACAATTTCACAATTTTTTTTTGTCCATCGAAAAAAATTGGTGAAATTAATCTCCACTAATGATCTTGTGGCAGATCAAATCTTTTGAATATAAGGTAAATATTGCTCATTTTGTTTTTGGTTTCCCCTCTTTGATTAGCATCTAATGCGTATAGTTTATCTAAAATCTAAATTGACTAGCCAATTGATGTTCTATCACTTGTCCATGTAGTGTTACTAGTCCTTTTGTTTAATAATTTTTTTTTCAGTTGACCCTTAATTTTATTAATTTCTACAGAGCAAATGATTGTTATTGTTAGGACTTTAGTTCGCAATTTGTTGGCATTATGGATCAAAGATCACGTGCCATAAGATGATCAGGGCCTTGAAGAACATAGTGGAAATTCCATCATTTGGCCAGAAGATACATTTTCAAGGTTAGTATCTAAGCAATTTGCTAGGTTACTTACAAACTTATTTTTAGTCTTTCAATAATTATTATTTTTTTTAATTTTTGCTGACAATCTTTTTTCTGTGGGATAACATTCTCAACTTACCGTTCATCATTAATATGCCACATAATAAAAATAATGAAAGTAGACATAAAACAAAGGAGTATCTACAACCCCATATGTTTGGCTTCCATATAGCAATCTTTTGGGAAGCAAATTTAGCCTAAATTTAGTTGCAATATTTTCGAAAGTAGATAGATTTAAGAGTCGTTTAGTTCGTTGATTTGAGTTTTTAATTCGAGTTGAGATGTGAGTTTATGTGAGAGTTTTTTACT
>NW_010386626.1:0-1199 GCF_000414095.1 Morus notabilis
TTTTTTTTTTTTTTTTGCGCACATGAGAAAATGAAATATTGGCAGTTGAAAAAACAGCCAAAATTTATAAACAAAAAGATCAGAGCAATCGATTCGGAAACGTGTTAAGCTTGGATTTCTCGTTCTTTAATGTTTTCTTCTCTTTCCAACTTTGGAAGTTATTTGTTTCTTGTGTATTGCTTTCCCCGGGGTCATGAAATGATGCATTTTCTTGTTATGTAAACGCGTGATACAAGTTATTACCAATTCACCATTTCTACCCTTTTTATATTTGGGAGAAGGCAGTAAATAATAGATTTTTAAAATTAAATTAATTAAATAGTAGGTTTGAAAATTATTTAAAATAAATAGTAGTTTATGTGATAAATCGATCATTTATAGCGTAAATGAACCATTTATGATTAGTGAAAATATTTTTTTTAAGTAAATTTATTTTTATGGTTGGTAAAAATATTTTTTCCACTAAAATACATTTTTTTTACCATGTAAGTTATTTTTAGCAATCATAAAGAAATCATTTACATGATAAATAATTCATTTACCACGTAAACTGCTATTTACTTTAAATAGTTTTAAAATCTGCTATTTACTTAATTTAGCTTCAAAAATATGCTATTTTTATGTCAAATACGTCCCTCCAAGCAATTACAATCTTAATAGATTTTTTGAATTTTGAGGTTCTCTTACCATATATACACTAAGCTTAAATCCAAGAATCTAATTCGCATTGAATAGGTTGTTTGGTTGAGGGATTCGTTCTCTGATTCGAATCATGGTTCGTAGTTCGTTACAGTATTTTCTCTCACAAAAAATACATATAAATCAAAAATAGTTCTAATAATGAACCAAACGTCTTCGTATTGCTTCAAAGATGAAAATTATTGATTATTATGTTGGACATTGACATATAACAATTGTATATGAGATAGTTTTCTTTTTTAAGATGAGGAGAATTTGAAAGTTACACCATGATGGAGAGTCGGGTTTTTTATTTATCATTAGCTTATGATTGCAATCCTAATATCACATGAGATTCTTAATAGTAAATTATATTAATGTGTGAATTTATGAGTGCTTAAAATGTTTAATGATAGAATAGCTTATTTTTTTATTTTTTCCCTTCTTTTAGGATTTCCGGTTTTCCAAGACATTGTCTTACACACAGGTCCCGTTCATTTCGATGATTCGAGTTTAAAATT
>NW_010386627.1:0-1206 GCF_000414095.1 Morus notabilis
ATATATATATATATATCATAAAAACGTGAGAATCTAACCACATAAAAAATAGTAAATATTAAAATTACTCGAACGATTATATAAAGTGTCAAAATATGATTAGAGAGAAAACAATAAAACAGAAAAATGAAACAACAGATTCGAACTCAAATTTACTCTCCCTACAAATTTCCACTCACCGTGCTGTTATTTCTCTCGATATTTTTCTTCCAACACTGATGCTTCCCACACTGGCACTGACTCCTCTTCTTCTTCGACCCCAACTCATCCTCCTCCTCTTTCCCATCCTCCTCCACTTGATCATTTTTCCCCACAACACAAGTACTTCTACTCGTCGCCATTGAAACCGACCTCCCTAGCTCCTTCACCCCTTCACTCTTCTCAATCAAATTCCTCTCCAACATTCCCTTCCCCAGCCCATCATCCTTATTACTCTTCAGCCACAACTCTCTCATTCTCTCCCTAACCTCACAACCCCTCTCCTCATGCAACCCCCCGCAAAACCCGCACTTCACCGAGGCATTTCTTCGAACATTTCGTACGCTCTTCACTTGCTCAAAACAGAAAGCTAACCTCAGCGCCTTGTTCAAAGAACCCGGCTTCTGTGGGGCCATCCACTCCTGAAAATCACCCCTCAAACCGTCAACAAAAACCCCTTTGAGTAGATCATCACTCAGACCATGTTCCGGCCATTTTTTCAAAATCCATTGCAGCCTCAAGAAGTAGGACCGCACAGATTCCGCGTCGCCTTGGTTAATCGTCATGAGTTGGGACCTTAATTGCTCCGTCAATTCGATCTTACCGTACGCATGATAAAACGAAGATTTTATCTCTTCCCAACTCAGTTCTTCGTACGGCTCTACATTCAGATCGTACCAAAGAGCGGCCTCGTCCTCTAAAGTGACGGGGAAAATCTTCATCATCATGTCGATGGACGAAACGTTGTTTGCTCGGCAAACTTTCGCGAACCGGCTCAGGTGGGCAAAAGGGCACTCCTCAGAACCGCCGCGGAAGATCGGAAACTGGGCGATGTTCATGTACGAATTGTAACCCGTTTGGGAAACGGGTTGTTGCGGAAGATGTAATATAGGACTGTGCGACGCTGAACACGACTTCTTACGAGCGTTGATTCTCTCCGAAACGGAGGAGAACTGGTCCGAGAGCGGGTTAGTCGCAGAATCCGTCGGGGCATCGGAGGCGTCGTCG
>NW_010386628.1:0-1206 GCF_000414095.1 Morus notabilis
AAAAAAAAAAAAAAGTTTAATCTATCCAAAGCAATCATAGATGCTCAATTAAGATCAAATTGCACTTATCACTTACTATTTTTAAATTAATATAGAGTTTTGTAAACAACTTTAGGACCAACTTTAATTTGTTCTTTCAAAATGGTATACCGCTATGTACGGTTGCTATCTAGCTGCTCGTTTTTGTAACTAGAAAAAAAATTATGAATTCGAATAAATCAATAATTTAATATTCTATTTATGACCTTTCGATCCAGGTCGTGCTTGGTTATAGGTTGGGGAATTTTGGACCAGTACTTATAGGCACCGGAGCACGTGAAAAAAGAATATGATTATTAGTTAATGTCATTTCCTAAATTAAGAGTATTGTTTCATTTTCCGATGGTTGTAGTTCCCAATAGTAAGATTGACAAAGGATTTCTGAATTTTAATTTGAGAGAATCACGCCTCAATCACATAATAACTGAACTGCAAAATGTTGTCTTCATTGTTATTGAAAATCCTCAAAAATTAGAATGCATTTTATGTGGCTGAGCTTTTCAAAAGTTGTTAATAGAGGCATTTTTCACTAAGTTTATGTATTGTAATAACGGATGTGGTTTCCTTATTTTTTAATTTTATTTATGTGTCTCACTCATTTGAGTGGGTTTTTGACGGCGTGTGTGTTTGTTTACACATAAATTTATTTCTAAGCCGCGTCACTTGTGTCCCCAGTATTAAAAGTTTGGTCTCAGTCAATTGGTTTTATCCATTGACTGTAGTGGTTTTTGTTAACGAGCTTTGATCACGCTCGATTTTATTTGTGCCATGTGAATTTTTTCTCTTTGGATCTCGACACTTGTGTTCACCTTTGTGCTTTATCCATCTTCACTTGTGGATTCAGTCAATATCTGGGGTCAAATTTCCTTGTAAATTGTGGTTATTTGTGACTATTTGTGTAATAGTCAATTATTAATGAAATTTTCCGTTAAAAAAATAGTATAACAAAAATTTTAAACGGCCAAAAGTATGAGAAGATAGTGAGTTTACCATACGTAATTGTAATCATAAAGCATATATATGTGTGTATATATATATGTGGCTAACTTAGGCAGTTAAATATATAATTAGCTTCGACTATGATTGATGCATATGTATAACGGCTGTCATTTTCTCCTGACGGGCGAATCAATGCCGATTTCCGCTGATATATATATATATATATAT
>NW_010386629.1:0-1206 GCF_000414095.1 Morus notabilis
GAGAAAATAGCAGAAAAAGTTAAATTTGAATTTTTATGAGAGAAAATACTATAATAAAAAATTAAGTTATGATTCGAACTAACGAAATGAACGAGACTTAAGTCTCTATTATGAGCTTCAGCAACTCATTTCTACGAAACATATGATTGTTTTCTAAACATTCTTTTCCTTTACATAGACAAAGAATCAACGAGCTCCATGCACAATAATCAGGAATTATACCCTTTTCTACCATTTGTGAAACCATCATTGAAGCCTTCTGAAAATCCCCTTCCCTGCAAAGAGCATGCACCAGAGGACTGTAACTTCCAGCATCAGGAGTACATCCTCTCCCAACCATGTCTTCCACAAGTCTTATGGCATCACTTCTTCCTCGACTGCAAAACCCGCTGATGAGCGAATTGAATGTCGAGGCAATAGGAGAATAGCCACGAGCAATCATCTCATTCATCAGCGCAAGGGCTTCCCGAAGATTCCCTTCTTCGCAAAATCCGCAGATCAAATGGCTGTAAACAATAACACATGGTGCTCCTCCTTCACTAATCAGCTGATCATAAATGCTCTTTGCATCCTCAACCTTTCCCTCACTGCACAAGTTTAAAATCTTCAAACTCCTATCAACAGCTCTAGGAAATAATCTCCCCATATTGGTTAGAAACTCAAGCCCTTCATCCACACGATTTTCTTTGTATAGACCATACAAGATACTATTATAAGGACTAATTCGGCCCCCACAACCCCCTTTACTCTCCTCCATTAGTTGCAGGATCAGAAACCCGTCTTTGGTCCTTCCTCCATAGCACAAACCTCTAATCAATGTGTCATATGTAACCAAATTCGATTGAACCCCATCAGTCTTCATGTCATTAAACAGACCCATAGCCGAATCCAACAAGCCGGACTTGCAGAATCCATGGATCAAAACGTTATAGGTATCTAAATTCGGAAGGCATCCCTTCCTCTCCATTTCCTTCAAAATCCGACGCCCAACTTTCACTTTTCCTGATTCACAAAAGCCTTTGAGTAAGGTGTTATAAGCGACGACGTCGACAAGGCATCCTTTACTCTCCACTCTTTCTAAAATCTCGACAGCCTCAGATACACGCCCTGAGCTGCAGAGAATCTGCAGCACCTTGGTCACGGTAACAATGTCAGGCACAAATCCAAGAGAAAAGCACTTGTCTAACATGACAAGAGCTTGTACTA
>NW_010386630.1:0-1207 GCF_000414095.1 Morus notabilis
ATATATATATATATATCCTTCAATATTTTATCTAAAAGATGCAAAGTTAATAATGTTTTCTTTCCCTCTTTATTCACAAATCATGTTCAAGAATGCATCTTTTCTGCATCATTCTTACTCGAACCAAAGTTCTTTTTTTTTTAAAAAAAAATTGCCCCTAAAATTCAAAACCCATTACCAAGTGATTAAATTCTCGATCCACAACTGGATTTCACTACATTTTTCCTCACTCTTTTACAAAAATAAAAAATAAAAAAATAACCCAAAATAAAAGTGGAAAAAAAAATGAATGGACCCACTTACAGTTGCTTCATCTAAACCTTGAATGAAAATCTGCAGCTGATTCTTCTTCTTGCTCCTTCTCTTCCTCTTCTTCCTCTTGGTGAAAGCCTCAGCTCCAATAACAGCACCGAGTATATCAGACCCACTCAGATCGGACATCATTTTGTATTCATCCGTTGGAGATCTCATACTAACCTCAATTTTCTGCTTCCTTCAATTATATATTTATTTGTACCAAAGTTTTTGCTGGTTATCAGCAACATCTCAAGGGTTCGCTACGTTCAAGAAAATGGGCTGGGTGAGGTGAGGGTGTTGAGGAAAGTGAAACGACTCAAAAAATGGTGTCGTTTGATATATTCAGTGAAAAGATGTCAGAACTCGGACACACAAGCAAAAAGCGGAACTGAAGAGGAGTTGTTTTACAGTTTGTACGGTTGTGTTGTGTTCTTGTGGTAGGCCCTACAGGATGTTATCTTTGGAAATGGGAAAAAAAATTAAAAATTAAAAATTAAAAACAACAAATTTATCATTACAATTTTAACCCTGTTGTTACATTCTATCAGTTATATATATGTATATTTAATTTTATTTTTGGGAAAAAAATTTATTTTATTTTGATTTTAATCAAATTTAATATTCAGGAACGCATTTTATTTGTAGGGTGGTACTAAAATAGAAATCTAATTTTTTTTTAAAAAAAATTAACTTAAAATAGAAAGCTAAAATTTTTAAAAAAAATTAACTTGATTTTGTCATGCGAAGTGGTTTTTTACATTGAAATCACATATTTAAGAATAATTTAAATTTGATTTTGTCCCATAAACCAAAACTTCTTAAATCGCATTAGATTCAAGTATTTGATTTAATAATCTTGTTTAATATGTCGTAAATCACAAACTTTAGTACAAAAGTCCATCCAAAAAAT
>NW_010386631.1:0-1208 GCF_000414095.1 Morus notabilis
GAGGAGAGTGAAAACTAGTTAAATAGTCAGTAAAAGACTAGTTCAGACCATTTCTACATACTTAATGGTCCTCAAAATTACTTCTATAGTCGAAAGGACTAGGGGACATGAAGTACTAGATATATATTTTTTTTAGTAGGAAAATAAAAGCAGGAAGAGAGAGAGTGAAATATTAGAGGATTTGCAGTATTGACGTAAAAGTTTGATTCGCTGGTGCTTGTTAAGATTGAGGGCTTTCTTATTCAAGCTCCATCTTACAAATTGGGTTGGTAAAATAAATGTCGAAGCCCTTTTTTATGGGCCAGAACCCAAACACGTTTCCATGAAAAAAATTAGCCCACAACAAGATGCCCAATAACTTGCTCACCCTTCTTTTATTTTCGGGTAATCTTGACAAATACATGGAAGTTATAATTTTTATTTTTTATTTTTAATTTATAATTTTTTTAATCAAATAATTACATTAAAAAATAGTATTTATCACGACTAAGAGATAAAAGTCTAGACTCATATACTCTTAAAGATAATTCTCCATCTTTTCTTTATTTTTTTCTCATTTGGGAGGAGGCAATAAGGAGGGAAATACTATAAATAGTCACTTTCCAGAGAACAAAAAAAGTTCAACTTTAGGGAAACGTTAGTAAATGGAAAAAATTAGTAAATCAGAGATTTGCAACACAAAAAATACCGAAAATACATTATCTAATATTCCTAGTATTAATGGCTTTAAAAACACTAGTAGATCATTTCCTTTTCCTCTTATGGTTGATAATGAATATGATTTACGGTTATAAATGTTAAAACTAAGGAAAATACATATAATAAGAGGTCAAGATTATTTTCAACACAATTTTTTGATGTCACGTCTAATGTTGTTTCAAGCACTATCATTTCTTGACAAATCTGATTAATTAACTTTTGAACTGCTGTCAGAGATCAGGGGCTGTGTGCGCTAACTAACCAGGAAATGTTTTTTAAAAAACAAGGCAAGATATAGAATAAGATGAAAATAGAGGTACGCACTGGAAATATAATATGCCCTTTCTGGTGCCCCGATAGCCAAAAAATACTTTGGATGAGAGAATCTGGCAATAGAAGAACCCGTGAACAATGTGTGGCCCGCATGGCGTTTTCTTTCCCATTTGTGAATAATAATATGATCCCTCTCTCTCTCTCTCTCTCTATATATATATATATATATATATATA
>NW_010386632.1:0-1207 GCF_000414095.1 Morus notabilis
GCCCTTATTATTTTCTAAAAGTTATTTGCCAACTACATGATTGTTGGTATATCAGAATAATTTGGAGGAAAGGGACATAAATTCTGTTTTTGTCATGGGAACGAAATTAAGATTGTTTTTCATCTTTTATCATTACTCAAATGGCCTTGTTCCCAAAACTTATTAGATCTTTTGATAAGTTGTGTAATAATACTCTAAACAACCAACTGATTTTTGTTTGCCCTGGTTTGATTCGTTGGTTTGAACTTTTTGATTTGAACAGAAAAATTTAAATTGTGTGGTTTAAATTATAGTTTGAATTGACGTTTGGATATGTAGTTAAAGTTTTAATTTGAACATAGAATAAAATTCAAATTTGTGTGTGGTAGGTGTGAAAAACAGAGAGTGAATACTTTTTACTGTTTAAAAATGGTTTGAACAATTGAACTTGAGAGGAGAGCTAAACTCTAAGTTGGGCTGTTTAACTTAGTTTAAACAGGAAATATAATTTAAACTGCATAATTACTAAACGTCAGTTCAAACTGTGCTTATTGTTCAAATTGAATTAAATTAAACTAAACTAGTGAAAAAAATAAGAGCTTTATTTATTTCGGTTCAGACTAATAAGCTATCTTGTTAAAAAGAGAGTTTTATGTGCTCCAAAAGACAGCTTATTATTAATTTAGTTATTTTTTGAGCTCAGCCTCTATTTCTTCTCCGCAAGATGGTTAGATTTTTATTTTTTTTTATTTTTTTAGCTTAGAGTTTGGACAACTTTCACTTGCCGATGCAATCTAAACTTTGAATAAAATCGACCCTTGGCTAGGACAACCACTTCACATCTACCATAATCACCCATTTTCTTTCTTTTAAGTTACCATAATCACCCACTTAACCATCAAACCAGCAAAGATTTGTGCTCTTGAATTCGAGCTTTTAGTATATTCGTTATTAGTATGTTGAGGTGTTCTCTTATTTTCAGACCCTAAGTGTGCGTTTGTTTTTATAATGGATCATTAACATTGTGTTGAGATACTGTTTATTAATTTTTAATTAAATGTAATTTTTCTTTTAAAAAAAATTTAGAGGATTTTCCATGCACTCTTTTCGATTGACACACGTGTAACTGTGTAAAGAAGAAAAAATTAAGCTCTATATAAAAATAAAATCTTCAACTATTTTAAAATGCTCTTTACCTCCAAGTATAAGTTCTTCGAAGAAAAAAAAA
>NW_010386633.1:0-1198 GCF_000414095.1 Morus notabilis
TAAATATCATATTACATCTCATGCTTCTAGGACACAATTCCCAACAGTTCATTCCCATCTTGTCAAGAAGAGCGAGAGTAGGAAAAAGGGGCTTTGTCAACAAGTCTACCACTTGATTTGGGAAGTAACATGCAAGGTCTTTAAAATTCCAGCTTAAATATTTTCTCTGACTAAGTGACAATCGATCTCAATATGTTTTGTCCGCTCATGAAATACAAGACTAGCAGCAATGTGGAGTGCTACTTGGTTGTCACAGAATAGCAAGGCTAGAGAAGAATGACTGATGTGCAAATCTTTGAGCAAGGAGAGAAGCCACATTATTTCATAGGTTGCATTTGCCATGGATCAGTATTCGGCCTCAGCTGAAGATCTAGAAACTGTCTGCTGCTTTTTTAACTTCCAAGATATTAGGGAATCCCTGAGAAACACACAAAAACGACTAATAGATATTCGTGTATCAAGACAAGATGCCCAATCAGAATCTGCAAATGCCTTAAGTTGTATAGTGGACTCAGAAGAGTAAAACAAACCATGTCCAATTGTGTTTTTTGAATATTAAAGAACATGGCCAACAGCTTGCATATGAAGGACTTAAGGAGCAGCTTAGAACTGACTCAGACGATTCACTGAATAGGATAAGTCGGGTCTTGTTATTGTGAAATACAAAACTTCCCAATTAGGCGCCTGTAAACAAAAGTGCCAGTTAACAATTCTCCATCTTCTTGTGACAACTTTGTATTTGGATCCATTGGAGTCTTTCTTGGCTTACAACTAAGAAGGCCTGCATAAGATAAAAGCTCCAAGGCATAATAGCATTAACACAAGAAAATTCCATTGTCCGTCTTTACAACTTCAAGTCCTAAGAAGTATTTTAGGACACCAAGATCTTTAAGCTTGAATTTGTCATCAAGGAACATTTTCAACATGTTTACAAGCTCTTGATCGTTGCTAGCAATCACAATATCATCCACATAAACTAGCAAAGCAACGAACAAATCATTATTAATTTTGGCAAAAAGAGAATTATCAGCTACAGACTGTGTAAAACCATCATTAACAAGCACTTGAGAGAACTTAGAAAACTATTATCTTGAGACTTGATTCAAGCCATAGAGTGACTTGTGAAGCCTGAAACAGTGTCAGAAGATATATATGTTGGGAATAGTGTCCTAGAAGCATGAGATGTAATATGATATTT
>NW_010386634.1:0-1209 GCF_000414095.1 Morus notabilis
TAATAAAAAATAAGAGTGGAGTTCTCTTTTTTATTAAAGAGTAATGTTTAATACCGATAATGTTCTTAACTATTTTTCTATTATAAACAATTAAAAAACTACAACACGTACTGTGCGTACTTTCATATGTATGCAATATTATATATAAATAATTTACTCTATGTGGTGTTGAACAAGAGAAATATTAATATTATTTATTATTTATTATTTATTATTTATTATTTAATATGTAAATTTTATTAATATAATATATTATTATTTAAATAAAAAATGAGATAATAAAATGAATGTGTTAAATAATAAATATAAAAAATGATAAAAAAATGAGCAAATATTTCTCGTAAACCAATTATTTCAATAAAAAAAATGTGAGTAGTTTTTTCCTAGGTAATCCTAGTGAATCATCATGACGTTTGTACGTGAAAAGAAATAGTGCCTGGACGTGTAAATTGATAAATATACGGTTATTCTCAATCACTCACTAGAAATGTGATACTGAGAAGAAGAAAGTTCAAGAGTATATAGGAGAATAATTTACCTACTATATACATCAAACTCATTAATAAAGTACCAAAATATGAGAGAAAAAAAAGGGGAAAAAATGATAATTGATACGGATAGTCTTTAATTTTTTAATAGGTACCGGTTTGTTAAACAAAATAATTCTTATAGTCATTAAATTAATTCAATTAAGTCTTTTTTATTTAAATCCGTTAAATTTACAACAGAATCTCACATATGATTATCATTGATCTCTTTTTTAAATTTAAAAGACAAAAATATCCTCGAAATCTCACCATAAAAAATAAAAACAAGAAAACAAACAATTCTCACTAGCTCACCAAAGCCATCGAATCCACGCCATTTTCCATGGGTTCTTCTTCTACAAAACCCATCACAAATCAAGAACATCATCACCAAAACCACTCATCAAACCAATCAATTTACCCATCAGAATCTTAAAACTCACTCACCACTAAAATCCAATCCCCCGAAGCCCTATCTCTTTCAACCCCCTCGCCCGCTACCTCTAGCAAAAATGGTGAATCCACAGGCGATCACTTTTGTAAAAATAAAAAAAGTTTTTAAAATACCGTTTGACGTAATAAAAATAAAAATAATTTTTTAATTTAAAATAAAATAAAATAAATAAAAAATTATTTTTTATTTTTATTTTAACATCTCTTAAAAAGAGATATTAATAAATTT
>NW_010386635.1:0-1207 GCF_000414095.1 Morus notabilis
TTGTATGTTTTATATAAAAAGAAAATAATACTGATTTGGGAAATGGGGTAGAACAAAGGAAATGATTTGGTAGGAAGCTGTTCATCATGAACTTGTCATGTTCTCCAAATTGTCGAGAGAGCGTAGAATGAGAACATATATAATTAGAAGGCAAGTCATAGCAGTAGTAGTACTATATAGTTTTCTTGCCTAAGGAACATCATTTCTACGTACGTATACGTGATTCTAAGATTTATATCAATGTAATTGTAATCATAAGTTGACTTCAATTTTCTTGTGATTCCCGTTTTGTTACCATGATTTGTGCAATCTGTAATCACATTGTCTCTTCGTACTCTTCTTGGAGAAGCTCGTCGCATATCATTGACATTATTGAGTTATTCGTACTTCGTTCTTTTTTCCCTTTTTAATTTTTTCATTTTCTTCCAAATTTTAAATCCGTACATCTCACACACATGTAGAGAGCTAATTTACGTTGGACAGTGTATTCTACGTATTATGTAGAAGTATTATGTAGAACTGAAAAGAGTAATATATTAGACAGTGTATTCCACGTATTATATAGAAGTGAAAAGAGTAATATATTGGACAGTGTATAAGAAGTGTAACATAAACTTTAAATGATTAAATTTCTTAGTGTTACACCTCTACAATATTAATATTACGTTTAAAAACTATCGTGTTAGTTCTTTTATTTATACACATTACGTGAAACGACCGTCTCGCCGGAGGGATAGTGGGTCGTTTTCAATTGTACTGTAGTATTTTGTGTGCACGTTTCACGAGTGCATGCATGGCAGTTGATCTATACTTGATATGTATACTACAATCAGTGTGTAATTCATTCACCCATTTTTGTTCACTTGAGTGACATATATAGTTCTTTTTTTATTTTTTATTTTGTTAAAAGAAATACTCCGGTTCAAGTTATCTAATTAGAAAGACATGCCGCCATCCATCATTCAGAGATTCAACAAAAAATAGATATATAAATAAATAAATTACTTGACACGCATAGCTTTCTATACCTGAAGGCACATGAACTTTGCTGCCGAAGAAAAAGTGAATTTGCTTTCTATTATATATCATACCTTTTGTTAAAAGAAAAAAAAAATAGAATCACAATAAAACAGAGTGATTCTCAAGATTGTATAGAATATATGTGTGTATGTGTGTGTTATGTATCATATATATATATATATATATA
>NW_010386636.1:0-1211 GCF_000414095.1 Morus notabilis
GCCCATTGGCCATTGCTATGCCCAGGATTCTGTCTTCCAAGGTACTTGGACCAGAAATCCGTATCACAAATAATCCACAAAAACTTGGCAATATGCAATCTCAAAGGACAAATACCTCGTGCTATTCTGTACTGGTTTTGACTTCTCATTCGGTCCTTAACCTATACCTGTTTATCAGAAACTTTTTTCTCAAACGTTGTAAGGTTTTTGGGGTCGTAGGTTTAGTTTGGTAGTATTGTGGATTTTAAAAAAATTATTTTTAATTGTGTTAAAAGAAAAAATAATTATTATAAAAAGTTATTAAGTATTTAATAAATTATAATTATATTAATTGTGTTAATTTTAAAATTAGTGTAGTAACGTTTAGTAAATTATGAATTTAAATTACTGTGAGTAATTAAAATGATTAAAATAGACATGATATATAATTTAAATATAATAATATTATATACAATATAATATATATAAGTATAATACAATATATAATCATTATTATATTATATTAAACCAATATATAATAATATATGAATATAATGTATATTATATAATATATTATATATATGTTATAATATAATATATTATGATACATATATATAATATTATATATTATATATAAAATAATATAACATTTATTATTATATATTATAATATAATATATAGAAATATTGAATATAATATATTATAATATATGTAATATTTTAGAAATACTTGTTTAACTTTAAAAAAGAAAAAAAATAATGTTATGATCTGAGTTATCTAACAATAAATTTATGATAATTAATTTTTTTTATTTCTTCATTCACAATATTATTACAACAAAAATAAGTATTAGTGAGTAATCAACATATACAACAAAAATGTACATTCCATGTTCAAAAGCTTGTAGAGTCATTATAAGAATGAAGTCGTGTTCATTAAACTTGCCGTAATTTGATCTCGTACTCTATTTCTTGTGATAGTAAATCTTGATTTTCTTCCACATTGTCATCTGGTTGATTCTCTTTATAAACAAAAATATATGAATTATTCTCGACTTGTTGAAAATGTCGATCACGCTTTGCAAGTTTTCTAATATAGTTATGAAGCGCCATTGTTGCAATGTTCTTGTATCATGGGCACTACCTTCTCAACCTACATATAAATATGTGTAAATTTCATACTAAAATCACAAGCATCCATTATATGTTGGGTTGGCACACGCTTTCTTCCAA
>NW_010386637.1:0-1211 GCF_000414095.1 Morus notabilis
TTTTTTTTTTTTCATATTTTTATTTATAATTTATATCCTTCTTATATCATATATAACTTTATGTTTAGGTGTTTCGCTGTAATCCTTTTCTTGAACTCATCTACTTGAATAAATAACAAGAAATATCATCAGAAATGCTTAATAATCTGTTCGTGTGTAAAAACAACGAGACATAAATTCATTACTTCTGTTTCCCTATGAGAGATTTTCTTTCCTCTGCATTCGAGTTAATATTAGTTTGTACGTGAGACAGATGGGTTATCGACCCTCCTTTGGACGTCACCGTACCAGCAAAACGCACCCCATGGCCTGATGCTCCTCCTGAACTCCCAGCAACTGAAAATCTAGCGATGGGAATCCAAGAGCATGTGGTGAAGCATTCTACGAAGACCAGGTCGCCCAGATCGAAACGGCGGAGCAAGAGAAAGCACGACACAAGAACGGTAGACACGCAGGTTTCCACACGACACGCTGAGCAAAACTGAGGAAATCATCACCAAGTACAAAAGAACCGCAAAAGCTGGTGTGTGAATTTGAGACATCAAAGAATTTGCATTGGCAAGGAGAGAAAGCCGATGCTCTCACTGTGCATGTGTGAACGCTCCTCTCATAACAACCAGTTGATCCATATGCACTTTGAGTCTGATTTTCACCGAAGTTTCACAAATTTTTTTTTTCTTTACCCTTTTTTTTTAATATATATATTTTTTTCGTTGGGGTGATTGATTTTATGGTCTCATGAAGAGGCATGTGAACAAAGTAGTCTTTGCTGGGTCTGCTGCCTTTGTAGGAATTTGTATCAAATGTGCTTCGAGTTTTATACATAAAATCTTCTAAGATAGGGATTATAGTGTTTGTGTACTCTGTTCCTTTTTTTCTTTTTTTTCTTTTTTTGGTTGTTGGGTTCCGTAGAAAGAAAAGATACAAAATGTAATAATAAAAAAACTTGCATAATTCATTTCAAAACCAATGGCTTTCTGTCTGGTCCTAGACTGGTTTGCCCATGCTGCCAAACTGAAATCTGACGGTTACAGATTGGTCCCAACTGATATCACTCGGCCAACGTGCGGAGAGAGTTCTCTGCAACTTGCCCATTAGTCGGTGTGACCTGTGATGATCTCTTTGCTTTGCATGTGCAAGGTATGAATCTCTTTGCTTTGCATGTGCAAGGTATGAATCTCTTTGCCACATCTGAAGTGTTAATCCTGTTC
>NW_010386638.1:0-1211 GCF_000414095.1 Morus notabilis
TTTTTTTTTTTTTTTTTTTTTTTTTTTTTTTTTTTTTTTTTTTTGTCCAAAAGTTTTGCTAATTCTATTGAAGAGTAAATTACAATTGCACTCCATATATTTTTAGATTTTTGCTCAAGTAGCTTTACAGTTTAAATTCTTGTGTGAAGCTACTCCCACGTCGACCAAGTAGAAAGAAAGTGCCATCACCACCAAAAGAAGAGATGTAATCAAACACAATTAATAGATTATTTGTCTTCATGGCTAAAATCAAAGTCTTCTAAAAATGTTTACAAAGTGTACTTTACATAATACACAATTGAACACAAATCAAAGTATAATATTTACGTGATCAAGAACATATTATTTAAGTCAGATCAAGAACATCAAGAACATATCACATTATCTAGAACATCAACAACATATCACATTATTTACAGTCAGATCAAGAATATCAAAAATATATTATATGAAGAACATATCACATTATTTACAGTTAGATCAAGAACATTAACAATATATTATTTACAACGGATCAAAAACATAAATCAAAGTGAAAATATCAAATTATTATTTTCATGTGACTCAAAATGATATTATTGTGACTCAAAATGATATTATTTACACTTGGATCAAGAAATTTGAGAAATTCGAGAATGATATTATGTACACTCATATCAAGAATGATATTATTCACATTGGGACTACTTATAAATTCTAACATCAAAGTTAAAATTCACTATATTACAAAATGTAACATGAAAATGATGAATTTACTTTACTAACTAGTATTTCAATAAATTGTGCCGCTGCCTTTTAAATTACAATTTCGTCGTAGCTTTTGGGTTACAAATTCGTCGTAACGAACATATATAAGGCAATCAAAGTCTAGCAAAAAACTTTACGCTTCCCAAATAATAACAATAATAATAATAAATTGAAATATTTGATGTACGGTATTTTTATTACATTTCAATCTATTTTTTTCACGCTATCCTTAAAACCACCAAAATTATATTGCTTTTTATTTGTTAACTGTAAAGTACACCACGAGAGACCTGCACGTGTACAAGGGACCCATAAATTTTAGTCCACATCAACCATTTACAAATGACATGAGTTCTCATCATTTTATTTCATGACTGAAAAACATACCGGAGATCTCTCCGAGGAAATCATCTCCCGCTCCTTCTCAAACATTATTTGCATCATAAACGTGTAACTGCCCTTCA
>NW_010386639.1:0-1211 GCF_000414095.1 Morus notabilis
TGAAATTAAAGCTCTTGTAATTTCTGGCCATTTAAGATTGCATGTAAATGTTAAAAATATATCAGGATTTCCGTGATGTCTACATATTACCATTGCGACTTGATAATTCTTGAATCATATATATTGGACTTCCAGTATGAGATGATGGTAAAATAATTCTCTTTCCAATTGCATGTGCATCAGTATCACCTCAAGTTATAACATCTTGAATACCTTTATAGATTTCAGATCTTAAAGTATTTTGATTTTGTCTAACGTAATCTAACCGATCTTCTTCAACAGCAACATAGGCATCAATAATATATTGTTGAAAAAGTCTTCCACTTTCAAATAAAGTATTCCCTTCATGTAAACATTATTGTAATTGAAAAACATAAAATAATCTGATGAAAATTCGATTCATACGTAATTCTATTCTTGTAAAATTTGGGTTACATTTGATATCAATTCTATATCCATCCTCACCATAAGAAAATAATAAGGAATATTGTATCGTTATATAAGATGGATGAAGTTTATTAATTCTTTAAAATTCTCCGCTCTTGACTATATATGACTATATATAATAATATCATTGCCTTTTTCATACTCACCAATATCCCTAATAATTAAAATTCCTATATCCATTGAGGTTAGAAGATCATATTGTGTATTATCTGATATTAAAAACAGTATTGTAAATTTTTAGGTTACATTTAATTAAAATATTGCGTATAAGATTTTTATGCTTGTGTATACAGTTCAACTAAACCGTAGTGATCGATATTCATTTATTTTTTATCTAACGTTATGTTAAATCATGAAAGGTTGATTTATAAAATTTATGAAAACAGATTGAAAGAAATGTATCTAAATTCAACCATCTAAAGCTATATTTCATTTTACAAAAACATATTATGTTATTTTTCTAACGATTTAAATAAACAATTACTTTTCATATATCATCTTTATAAAGCAATATATTAAAGATATAACTAAATTATACGTAAAATGCAAATAAAATATTAAAAGTTTATCTTTGACGTTCACACTCACTTTTGTATTGGAAGAAAATTTGCACTAACAAAAAGTCAATCGTACAGGAATTTTCCTTTTTTTTTGTTCAAGAATACAATCTTGAACAAAACGCCAAATGCTACAATTAATCCAAATACAATAAAATTGTTTATCACTCAACGAATACACACTGATAAATATTCTTAAAAAAAAAA
>NW_010386640.1:0-1211 GCF_000414095.1 Morus notabilis
GGCCTTGATGGGGGCGCTGTCGAGTATGAAAAAAGATATCCCCTGTAGCACAAACCTCGAATAGAGACCACCCCACACTTACCAGGAATTCCCAATACGGGCACAGGGGTTCATCAACGCCGAGGAGGCTAAGAAAGCCTTGAAGAGTAAGGTGGCAACCCCTACCAAGGAAGAGGTAGGGTAGGTGAGCAGCCAAAACAACGGTAAGAAGCGCCGAGGTCACCCTCAGGTGCAAGCCAAGCAGAGGTACAACCCGCTCCGAGCAATAGGGGTGGCAATGCCTTGACGAGCCAAGGGGAAAACAAGTGACCAAAGCCGCAACGGTGCGACGCCTACACACCCTTAACTATGGGGATCGAGGACGTCTACCACGAGATCAGTTACCTCCAGGTCCTGCGTCGACCACCGCCGCTGAAGTTCGACCTAGCGCGGAGAAACCAAAACAAGTATTGTCGGTTTCACGGTGAGAGTGGCCACACCACAACTGAATGCTATGACCTGAGAGACGAGGTTGAGAGACTGATACGAGAGGGGAGGCTCGGCGAGTACCGAGTCGACCGTCAGAACAACAACAGTAGACGCAACAACGACCGACGGGAAGAGCAGATGCATGACAACCCGCCCGAACCTGTCGACGTTATAAGAACGATCTTCGGGGGACCATACCTGGGCGGCACCTCTCACCGCGCGCAGAAGGAGTACGCGCGAGAGGCAAAAGAAAAGTTCAACTAGAGGATCATGAACGTCTTCGGACGTGAGGCCAAGGTAGCGCGATATGAGCATGCCGAGATCACTTTCTCAGAGGCTGACGCAAGAGGGGTACATTTCTCCCAGAGTGATGCCCTGGTCGTCGAGGCCATGATCGGTAACCACACGGTTTGCCGTATCCTGGCCGATAACGGCAACTCTGTGGAAATCTTGTACTCTGACTGCCTCGACAAGATGGGAATCCCCCGCGCTAGCCTGCAAAACAGTGTACAACCTTTGTATAGTTTCACAGGGAACAGTGTCATCCCGGAAGGGGCGATAGAGCTGCCTATGACCATTGGGGACCGACCGCACACCTCGACTGTCATGTCAAAGTTCCTGGTGGTGAAGGAAGGTGACCAATACAATGCGGTCATGGGGCGCCCGACACTGAGGGCCCTAAGGGCGGTCACATCCATCTACCATCAGATGATGAAGTTCCCGACTCCCAACGGGATCGGAAG
>NW_010386641.1:0-1212 GCF_000414095.1 Morus notabilis
CACCGGTATAATTTGGTAAGTCCTTAACATGGATGTTAAGAATTAGATGCCTTAATCCTTTACTAACGCAAACAATAAAATAGAATTAAAGACAAAAAAGCACACACAAGATTTATATTGATCCACGTGCTAATTCTGCGCTAGAGTAACAAATAAGCTTCATTCATTCAATGATGGACTCCACATAGGTAAGACCCATTTATTATGAGTAGTATTTCCCGTCATTGTAAATGACAAATAGCACTTCACGGGTACTTTCATCATGTTATAAATGAATTCCATGTCTAATGCAAAGTGCCTATAAGTTATAGTGACTACCATGAGGTGCTATAGTATGTGTACTATGCCATCATTATGTTTAACTCTCTTTCTTTGAGACTGCTCTTCCCTGGTGATCTCGACCATTCTGCATAATTAAATTTCTATGAGGTTAGATTTCATTAATTACACTTCGGTGTTCCTAATTCCTTTCTCAATGGAACAAATCCAAGGATTTCATCAGTGTGGGGATGATATTACTTGGCGCCTTTTTTGCCGGGGCTCGTGATTTGTCTTTCGATGCCTATGGATATTCTGTTGTCTTTGTAGCAAACATTTGCACAGCAATATACCTTGCTTCAATTGCCCGTATTGGTAATTAATTTCTGCCTTCAATTTTTTTTCCTCATTTGATTTTTTGTTTCTCCTTCTTAACTTCCTACTGTTAACAGACCATGTGCTTTCAATATTTCAGGCAAATCCAGTGGTCTGAATACCTTTGGCCTTATGTGGTCCAATGGTAAGAGGAAGAAATCTCAGTAAATTCTGAAGATAACTCACCACGTAAATCTCTTTCAAATTTCTTTGTTTTTGTAGGAATAATATGCTTACCAATCTTGCTTTTGTGGACATTCATCAGTGGTGACCTAAGACTGATGATAAGCTTTCCTCATTTGTTCTCCCTTGGATTTCAGGTGCTCCTTTTTGCGTCGATGATTTTTTCCGTTTATTTCGTTTCTGCGCATTCTTAGCGACATCAAAATTCTGTTGTTATTGTAATTCTGTTTCCTTGCTTTTCACATTTCTTATTATGTTTCTCATTTTGTTTTTATGGTAAAGATGGACTAATAATGCTTTTCTTGCTTCCCAAGAAACCGGCCGTTCATGTCTTTCCTTCATAGTAGTATTTAACCTGATTACTCATTATTAATCCTTTTCTGTTGTTTTTTTTTT
>NW_010386642.1:0-1210 GCF_000414095.1 Morus notabilis
AAGTGTACATCCAATTTTGCTTGATATGCCAAATAAGAACCATTAACAGCTTCAACGAGCCTGTATGAAATATTCATGCAAATTAACACATCATTGTAATTATTTTAACGCAAACTTAAATGCAAAATAAAACCATCATTAAACTATGATTAGTTGACAAGATCAGGAATATCTTGTTGTTAATTCAATGATAGAAATACTTTTACAACTTAAATTTAGATAACTCTCAACAACATATTTTTATTTCGATTTTAATTAAATGAAAATATTGCAGAGTAGAATTTACCGTGTGTCTATAAGTTCGGTCAGGAACTCCATTGTGATGAGAAAGAAAAACGGATGTCTATGAAGATTACTTATCCAATTTTCCCCGACAATTAACTTCGACTCAAGATAGTGTTTTCCATCAATGTTGAATCCCCATATATTTGGTGCAAGGCCCGCGACACATGCATATGTTCTCTCTTCAGTATCCTTTAAAAAAACCTGATAAAAAAAAACCCTCATAAAAGATTCAACAACTAATTTTTACACTACAAATAATCTAAATGGTTATGTGAGGTTCGTACTCGTGATTGTAAATGGGATGGAGAAGCACTACACATAATTGGTTCATACTGATGAGGTCCATTCTTGAAATTTTCTGTAGCTTTAATTGTACCCAAATAGTTAATGATACAAGATTCTATATCTTCTTCAGAGAAGTCACCCACTATACTTACCTAAAAGAAACATTTGAAATAAATAATTAGAAATGTTTAATTTATTTCTAAGATTAATTTAAATAATAAAAAATTACATACTTACCTCCATATTATTTCCTATAAATTTGTTCAACGATGCATCCTTGACAGATTGCAACGTTAAATTTTTTAATGATTTTTGTGTTGGCTCGATAAACCGTTCATCTTCCAACATTGCCAACATGAGTTTGCGAGCTGTAGATTGCTCTAAACTCTTCAAATTGGATTGAAAGTTTGACAAGAGCAATTGTCTTGCTCTATCAAATGCATCTTCTAACCAAATACTTTGCTACATGATCAAAAACAAAGCAAACAACATTACTTAAGAATAATGGTAAAATACATGTAGTACCAAGATTGAAAAATCGACGTCTTCACAAATATTTCCAATGTAAATTTTCTTATTTCAGATATGCCGATATGAAAAACTGAAAAAGGAATGTATCTTTTTCAAAGATGAAAATATT
>NW_010386643.1:0-1212 GCF_000414095.1 Morus notabilis
AAACGTAACCTTATTTTAACACCTCTAATTGGGTCATTTTCATTTCTTGTTTTGTTTGGTTTTTGGTTAAAATTTGCTGTTAGAGTTATGAATATAATTCTGTGAATGGTATATTTCTCAGATAGGAAAGCTGAAGAAGGGGCTGAATCCATTATCAATCACGGATCTTATATTTTCACCTCCTCACATGACACTAGCTATCAAAACTGGCATAATCACGGGTATCATAGCCCTCGCTGTAAGCATCTTTCTCCAATTCTTAATTATATAAAATATTACAAACTGTCAAGCATGTATTATAGATAAAAATAATAATTAAAAACAATAATTAATAATAGGTAACACTCTTTGACTTTGACTTAAGACTTAATTTGTTACGTAAGTTAACCTTGTTATAGTTTATTGACAAAAGCCAGTGAAGTCAAGTTAATGTTTATTTTATTAGTAAAATCCATAAAGTCAATCCTTAATGAAAATACAGATCAACGTGCTTTTTCATGTCAAATTTAGATTCTATCCTTAATTTCTTCATTATTTTCCTTTTTAAATTTTTTACTAAAAATATTTAGAAACGGTTAATTAATCCAGGAAGGGATAGCAGTGGGGAGAAGCTTTTCCATGTTCAAGAGTTACCATATTGATGGAAACAAAGAGATGATTGCAATTGGAATGATGAACGTTGTTGGTTCTTGCACTTCTTGCTATCTCACAACAGGTGATTATACTTAACATTATAAGTACTTTTAATTGTATTTGTATACTTTATCACTTATAAATATAAACAGAAGCAACAAAATAATAATAAAAACTCTACTTCTAATTACAGTTCAGCTGCCTAAACTTCACCTTGCTCATGACATGTGAACAAAATTTCAGGTCCATTTTCGCGATCTGCGGTGAACTACAACGCAGGGTGCAAGACGGCAGTGTCAAACATAGTCATGGCAATTGCCGTCATGTTCACGTTGTTGTTCCTCACACCCTTATTCCATTACACTCCGCTGGTGGTGCTCTCAGCAATCATAATCGCCGCGATGCTCGGTCTCATAGATTATGAGGCCGCCATCCATCTTTGGAAAGTGGACAAGTTTGATTTAATCGTTTGCATAAGTGCATATGTTGGCGTGGTCTTTGGCAGTGTGGAAGTCGGATTAGTCATAGCGGTATGAGCCTAATACAAATACTAATGCTAATTAAGAGGCTAATTAGGTT
>NW_010386644.1:0-1154 GCF_000414095.1 Morus notabilis
AGTTGATTTATAAATCTCGTGTAGAACCATTTTTATTCCATCTCTTCTAAAAGCTCACGAAACGTGCTCCAAATCTCATAATAATAACTCTCTTCGAATCTAACTCACAATATCAAAATAAAATCATTAGTAAATATATCAATTAGACTCTAAAGATTGTTCTACATTAAGAGAGAAAATGAAAGGCTCAAAAGGTGATTCAAAAGTTAGCACGAATTTGCTCGCACCACGCAATTTAAACTCACGCCTGCCTCCCTCGTCAAGAAATTCCAAATTTCTCTAATTCAAATTTTTTTATTAGTCTCTCTCTTCCTTTGCAATTGATTCTTCTTGATTCATGTTAAGAATCAAACTCGTGTTATCATGTTTTCTCGTTGAAAGTTGAGAGTTGCTAAATTATAAAGCCATTTGTGTGTTATCATTTCCTGGAGGAGATGAAAAAAACAGTGTTCCCTAACTAGAACAAAGTTTGTTTTTAGTTTTCTTTGTCTCTTTGTTTTAGTTATTAGATTATCCCTTTGCCTTTTAGTGATAAATAATTTAAATATTGCTTATGAGTGATTTGAATTAGAGAAATATCATTTCTCTAGAATTGTAATTGAAATATACTATTTTGTAGAAAATATAAAATGTAATTTTTACATCAAAATAATCCAGATAAAAAACTAGAGTTAGAATAATGACGTACAACCTAAATTAACACCTTGATTACCCGGCACTAGCGATGTGCGTATTATTTGACACTGATCAATACCACTCATTAATACAAGATAGGTTCTATAATCTTAAACCCCGTCTTTTATTAAGAATGATGTTTAATACCACACCTGTGCCTAAGCATTTTTCAGATTCTTCCACTTAATTAATAATTAATCTGTAATCACCGTCAATACTTTTTAATTTTCTTTCGTCATGAATAGATTTTCACCTACATCCACGCTGCCTTTATCTCAACGTCATTGATCCACGCTAATTATTTATTTATTAATTAAAATATCTTTCGTTATTTTTGTCAAACTTTTCTCTGTTTGTGAAAATATTAATTAAAATCTCTCTTGTTATTTTTGTCAATCATTTTCCTCTTTTTCTTTCACTGCTCAGCTCCAACTCAGCCATCTCTCTCTCTCTCTCTCTCTCTCTCTCTCTCTCTCTCT
>NW_010386645.1:0-1210 GCF_000414095.1 Morus notabilis
TTTTAACCGTTAGATTAATTTTTTAACATTTAAATGGCTATTTTTTTTTCTTTAAAAAATGCTTGATATATTTTGATATGAAGCAAGGAACATTGAACTTATCTGATTTAGTTACTATTGAAGTATCATCACCCGCCCATAAATTTATTCTATTGTGTGGAATGTTCCAAAGTTAGGTATAGATTATTTGTAAAAAATTAATAGAAGTTGTGTACGTGTGTTATTGGTTTATATATGATTAAAGTTGTGTACGTGTTATTGGTTAATAGAAGTTGTGTACGTGTGTTATTGGTTTATATTATTATATGGTCGTAATTAAAGTAGACTTGAATAATGTGTGGGCATCTATTTCTTGGCTATGTGCGGCAAAAATTATGAAGAGAAATAGAGTGAATTTGTCTTGTAGTGTCCTAGTTCTTCTTTGTTGCCGATAGTGATCTTTGTAAGAGTGCCCAATTTTGGGTTTATAGTGATCCTTGTAACAACTATTGTTATTAGTTTATCAATCTATTTCAAAAATTTAAACGGTTAGGAGGTAGGCTAATAATAGTTTTATACTTTAAATTATAATAATAATCATTTATAATGCCCTCTCGTAAAAACCTTGCTTAAACCAATTTTTTTCTTCCCCGTTTTTCACATCTATAGAAAAAGGAAATTGTGCGACAAATTTTGTTGATTCCTTTTACCTGGAAAATTGTGTTCTCGTTGGTTTTGCTATCGAGACTGGGATCCTCTGTTTGTGGTCCTATGCTTTTCATTTCATCAATTCTTAAAATTGTTAAGATGTGTCGAAAAATAAATTAAGTGTCATACCACAAATTTTACATAGAGTAGGATTTTTGCCCCAATTTATCCTTGTCACTACTACAGAATTTAGCTCAGGTGGCATACATTCTACCGTCAAGAATCCCCATTATTTTCACTTATAAAATTATCTCTTTCCCCATTTAAGCATTTGCATATAGGGTCTTATAAAATTATTTTCACTTGAGTCTCTCTTTAGATTTCTATCAATTTCGTCCCTGAGGAATGCTATGCAACCTCTTTTTCAAAATCTTTTTCAGATGCCATTGTGGAATATTTGCACGTGTCTTTTATATTTTGCCAAAATCTTGAGCTTAATAACAAGGCATCTTGACAATATTTATTTATGTAAGTGCTACTGATTTTAATTTGAATGGTCGTTTCCATTACACCTTTCCATTAA
>NW_010386646.1:0-1213 GCF_000414095.1 Morus notabilis
TTTTTTTTTTTTTCAAAAAACAGAATCAGTTATTTATCGATGTCAAATCTTCTTTATAAGAAGCTATATGGGTATTAACCGGTGTTTGTATTGCATTTTCATGAACTTTTAAATTAAGAAAAAAATAAAATGTTATTAATAGTTAGATTTGCATGCATGTACGAGTACTTCTGTAAGTTCTATTCTTGTATTAAGTTTTGATTATTGTGTTATTATTTATTTTTTTTAATAATAGAGATCTTAATCAGTTGTTAGTTAAGAATAACTTTAAAAATAATAAACCTTACACAATGGAAAAAATTAAGTAGGGACTCTTTTAAAAAACTATATTTCAATGGAAACATGAGGGTGAAAAAAATTAACAAAAGTGCTTTAAAAAAAAGACTACGCTATACAGAATCTTTAAAAAAATGAAAATGAGAAAATAACCAAGAATAAATAGAAGGAAGAAAAGCAAAGAAAAAGAGGAATAAACAAAAATGAGACTCTAAAATGATAAAAAAGATTAAATAAAGCTGAGAGAAAAAATAAAAATAAGGAACTAAAGAGGGAAATAAAAAAAGAAGTGGGACCCAAAAATAAATAAAAGGAAGAGAAACAAAAAAAATAAAGCAAAAATAAAAAAAAATAAAAATGAGGGACTAAAATGATAAGATTAAGTGAGGGTGAGAGACAAAATAAAAATAAAGGACTAAAAAAGCAAGTAAAGAAGGAAGGGAGACAAAAAAATAAAATAAAAGAAAGAGAAGCGCACAAAAAAATCCGAAAGAAGGGTGTAAAAGGTACTAAAATGATAATATGATTAAATAAAATAAAATATAGGAACTAATGACAATAAGATACATATGAGGAAAAAACAAAAATTAAGGATTAAATGAGCAAATAAGGAAAAAGGGGACTAAAAAGCAAATAGAAAAAGAAAAGGGGGCCCAAAAGAAAGGAAGGAAAACAGCACACAAAAAAAGATCTGGAAAAAAAGGGGAAGGAAAAACAAAATTTAGGGATTAAAGGAGCAAACAAGAAAAAAAGGGTTAAAAAAACAAATAGAAGAAAAGGGAGCTCAAAAGAAAGAAAGGAAGGCAGAAAAAAAAAACAGATTTTAAAAAACTAATAACAAAAATAAAATATAGGGACTATAATGATAATAAGGTTAAGTAAGGGTGACAGGAAAAATAAAAATTAGGGGTTAATGGAGCAAATAAGAAAAAAAAAA
>NW_010386647.1:0-1215 GCF_000414095.1 Morus notabilis
TCACAAAGAAAAAAATTTAGAAGGAAAAAAAGTAAAAATAGATGGTTTACTTACATGGGAGAAGTAAAAACCAGTATAGAAATTATATTGCCTGCAAATGAAGTATAAATTTTATCTTAAAAGGAAGAAAAAGAAAAAACAATTGACAACCCAAGAATCTAAAATTGAAGGGGGGGAAAAAACCCAAAAAATTAAGAGTAGTGAAAGTAGAAACTGACCAATAATGCCGATGATCAAGCTCAAACTAGCAGCCATTGTATAGGAAGAGAGAGTAGAAAAGAAATTAACTATTGTGTGATTATATCCAAATAAATGAAGAAGGTAGTGATGTATATGTGTATATATAGATGGTGATTGGGATGTTCACGTGATAAGCACATCAATGACGTGTGTTATGTGTGTGTGGTTGATATATTGGAATTACAAAATCTGCTCTAACTTATGGATCCTCTCTATGGATTTTATTCTACCTATGACACGTTTTTCACTGTAAATTGCTGTTGGACTTGTGTTGATAGTGGCTTTTGGCCCACCTTTTCTTTTGTTCGCCCATTCTAATTTTCTTTTTCATAGGCTTTGTGATATTTTCCATCGGTAGTCATTTCTAGTCTGTTTCTTATTTGAAGGGAATGCCGCGGATTATATTGTTAGGCAGTGTTTGATAGGGAGGGAAAGAAATACGAAGGAGAAAAATGTTACACAATTTTGGTGAGAAACGTGAAGATAATATATATATACCCATATATTTGTTGTGTTTGATATGGATTCCCTTATATAATCTCTGCATATTATAAGAGAATTATAACGGGATACATTAAGGGATTTGAAATCTCTCCTCTAATCTAGTCCTTCCTCATTTCTCTACTAACCAAACAATTAAAAGAATGAAAAAATTGCTGAATTTACCCTTAAAAGGGTATATGGTCTGGATTTTTATCTTTTACTTTTGATTAATATATTTTTATTAACATAATTATTTGACTAAAAGGGGTATTAATCAATAATAAGGGATAAAAATCCAGACTCATGCACATTTAAAAGGTATTTATCTCATTTTTTCAACAATTATAGATCACAAAGTCCTTCCATTCATCTCCTTATCTTTTTTCTTTCTCCTATTTTTTCGTCCTACCAAATAAGCTCTTATAAGGTCCATACTAAGGGATAGCAACATGATGGATTTAGGGCGAGGGGTCTTCTCACCAACCCACTCCG
>NW_010386648.1:0-1213 GCF_000414095.1 Morus notabilis
TTTTTTTGCTCTTATTTATTTGCTTGCTTTTTCCCCCCCTCTCTCAAACGAGTCATTTCATTTTTACCATTGCTTATTAGTTGGGTATATTAGGTTATAAATTCAATGTGCTTTTTCATCATCATAGAGAATTTTAATCCTCGGATATTAAAAACAGGTTGAAGAATAGATAATTCTTTATGCAAGTACACGAAATTAAGAATTACAAAGGTTTGACTTAAAAATTATGAAGAATGTATCACTTTAGAAACAATTTTGTATAAACAATGTCCTTTTTTTTCCATGAAAAATTTATCATTATTCAGGGAATTCAAGCTTTTTCAAGTTTTTGGCTAACTCTATAAATAATATCCAATTTGGATGCATTTTTTGCTCTTCACGAGTTGAAATGTTACAGCATGTATAAATACATATAAAAAAAACAAATGTAGGCCTGCAGAGCTATAAAGCCCCCTTTGCATATGTATTGTGAAGGAAAAAAAGGGGGAAAAAAAAGCAAGAAAACTAGTTCTTGATAATGAAGATCGTATTTTCCTAAGTACTCATGGGGCAAATCCAAACTTTTCTCTAGGCATTTCCCTGTGATGACACTTTCAGTGAATTCCAACATATAGGTCTATTTTCAAAAAGAAATAAAAAGTCTCTACGAAGATAAAACAATAACTTTGGAATGTAAATTTATATTGTGCAAGTATCCTAATTAGTGATATTTTTCCGCATTACGAAAATCTCTAGACTACAGTAGTGTCAAAAGGGAAAAACGAAAGGAGGAAAAAAAAAAAAGGAAAGGAAAGGAAAGGAAAGGAAGAGAGTGAAAGAAAGAAAGAAGTGATTACATGCATATACGTAGTTTTAACGGGATAAAATATTGCGTGTGACAAAAGATAAAATATAGTGCAAGTTTTTCATGTACTTTCTAGGGAAAAAAAAAATGTTTTTCATGTACCACTCATCTTCACCACACTCAACTGATTCAATGATATGCGGCTGGTTTTTAAAACGGATATAGATAAAAAAAAAAATGGAGTGGTGTAATTGGTAGGCATAGTGTATATATATATATATATATTTAAAAGTAATAATCTCTAAATTATATTAATTTATGCACAAAATTAAATAATTATGTTATTTATTTACTCAATTGAAGTGATTAGGAACGATTACATTATCAATTATTGACCAACGAATATTTCTAAATCCTTAGAACTCTTGA
>NW_010386649.1:0-1215 GCF_000414095.1 Morus notabilis
GTGGAAGAGAAATGCTTACAATTAAATTGTAATCAAAGACATATAGCATCCCCTTACTGTCATATTCTCTCCTCTTTACAGGGTCGCTCAGAACTGTTTTTGACAAAAAGAGAGTCACATCATTACAAATAGTTTTGGTATATATTCTGCTACCTCTCAACTTCTCTGTTCACTATTCTAATAATGAGGCCCCTTCTATAAAAGAAGATACAAACAGACCTAAACTGGGGCTGCACACTTATTCTAGAAAGACAAAAAATGAATGGCAAATGACCAAAATTTAATTAAAAGAAGAAACTGATTTATCTTGCAAATCTAAACATGTGAAATCAATGCATACATAGAAACAAGCACACATGCATATTGGATAAGACTGAAATGAAGAGTACCTTGGGCCTTAGTAACTCGTCAGCATAATATCATTTTACACTAATTTAATGTGCCAATCAAGTCAAAGAACATTTTCTTTGGTCCTATTGCTAATTGTCACATAACTCCATCAACAAGCAAATCAACCAGTTGATTCATAATCCCTTATTCACACAAACCTTCGGTAAACACCAATTAGAGATCCTGGTAAAACAATTACTACTCTAAATTGGGACTTTGATAAGTTGGCTTGAACTTATTTCCATCTCTACATTCTTCATAAATGAAATCTTGCTATAGGATCATCTTATGCCAACAATGATGAAAGCATTTGTTGCACACATGATAGAAAACAAAATTTAACATGCTTCAGAAAAACCATGCCAGAACCATGGATGAGAAAAGAATTAAGGATTACTATAACGTTATTCCAGAAATACAGACACCTCATTCTTTTAATTAAGCAATAAAACCACACTGATTTTAGCAGAAACAGAAATATATCCCCTACTTTGTTTAACTTTACATTATTAAACCTTAAATACATGACACTGCTTTTGTCAAGTCAGTCAGGTCATGAACCCTACGCCTAACTCCAAGCACCCACGCCATCCATCAGAAACCAAGGATCACGCATACACTCTAATATTGATGAACTTTATCCCCCATGCAATTATCATTGTGTTGTATATACGTACTTATGGTACAAGATTGACTTTCAACAATAGAATACCACTGACAATTGACAACACATTCACCTCCTCAACAATGGACAAACAACCATTTATTTAGTCATTAAAATTTTCCCATACAAATAGTTTATTACCAAGAATAACTTTTTTTTTT
>NW_010386650.1:0-1212 GCF_000414095.1 Morus notabilis
CTAGTCACTTGAGATTCTGACCATGGAGTGCCTAGTGAACTCTTTTTCTTTTTTCTTTTTATTTTTTTCATCCTTCGAGAAACTTACAACTTATGTCACTCCACTAGAATATTGGTCATTGTTTCATGTGTGGAATATGCCTTAATATTCCAGCATATAAAATTACAACTGTTGTTCCTCCATCAGAATATACCTAGTAAAATATGTATAGGATAAATAAATATATAAATCAGCCTGCCCTCAAGAGTCAACTTACATATCCTGCTCATTTTCATTGGCTAAAGCAGTCTTCGCAATAGAAAAGAATGCAGCATCGACATTGTAATCCTCCTTAGCTGAAGTCTCAAAGTAAGTTATATTCCCCTTTGAAGCACACCAGTCCATTGCTTTCTTCTCAGAAACCTGTAGAGACAAGTATTAGAATGGCATTTTAAGCGAAAACACTATAGACAGAACTGCAACTGTGTATGTCATATCCTTACCACTCTACTATTACCACCATCAATATCAATCTTGTTTCCAAGCAATATAAAAGGAAAATTCCCAGGGTCTTCAGGGTTGGCCTGAGAGATGAGAAACACCAGCATGAACATACGAAATAAAAAGATTAGCATGTCCCAAAAGTAAGATATCCTATAATTCCAAGAAACTAAAGAGCGACTTTTAAGATAGTAGACTGATATTTAACTCTGGATTGCCATTAAGGAAAAAAAAAGTAAATGAATAGGAGAAGTCAAAGCAAGCATCAAATTTAGCATTGTGTTAATTGGCACTTGGTCTAAATGTCTACAGAACATGGCATAGACGTATCTTACTCAGATGCCTCATCAAAAAAGCTCAATTTCTGCTAGTGGAGCTTGGATATTAACCAAAATTCAAAATTTTCTTTCCTAGAATATTATTCTTACAAATTATTAAAATCGGGATTTCATTTGTTCTTTTAAAAGTTTAAATGTCCCGAGCAACTAAGCAAGTTCAAGTTTAAATGTGCGCCCAGCCAAATCCTACACTGCATGGGGTGCATAAAAGTCCCCATTATTCAGCAAGCACATGGCCTAAGAATTGAGAGCGAGATCAGATGAGACCAAAAGTACAGGCCTGATTACTTGACTAAACCTTCAGGACCATCGCAGTTAGGAGATAAGTGATGAAGAGAACAACTACAGCATCCAGCAACAAAAAACAAAGGAAATCATCAAAATTGGAAAAGCC
>NW_010386651.1:0-1216 GCF_000414095.1 Morus notabilis
GAATGCCGATTGCCTGCAAGTACACTTTTTGCCCATGGTGTTCTGGTTTTACACATCCTAGTTTGATTTAGGTTTTCTGAGGGGAAAATATCTGTGCTAGAAAGTTTAATCTGTTACCTTGTTCTTTTGTTGGGCATTGATTTGTTGATCCTGAAGCTGTAGGATCTTAGAGTGGTATTTTGTGTTGGTCTATGTTTTTACGTTGTTTTTATTTGGTATGCAGCCTCCACAACCACAACCACAACCGCAGCAGCCTCATCAAGGGGCTACTGAGATGCCTAAACAGAGGCCTCAGACGCTGGATTCACTGTTTGCAAACATGAAAGAGGAGAGGATGAGGTTTCTTTCCCGCAAGAACAACGCAGTGCTACAAGCACAACAACGCAACCTGGGTGGACCGCAGAGGCCTCCATGGAGAAGAGGTCGCTTTGGCAACTAATCTCTCTATACCAACATCCCTGTTAGATTGGGATTTCTTTCTTGCCTAGAGATGTGATGATGGAGCTTATGTTGGTGTTAGGTTCCTGGATACATGGTTGGTTGGTGCGAACTAAGGGTGCAAGCAAAGTGCTCTTGGTTCTTTACCTTGATATTGGTTATTTCCATTTTTGTGGCATTTGGATGTGACAACTTTTTTGTGAGCTTTTTTTCTACTTCCGTTCTTGTGATGTATATAGCCCTTTGTACCTCTATGAACCCCATGCTTCTCGAGCTTTTTTTCTCGTTTTCTGTTTCATGATGTGTTCCTTCGGGTGGCCCTAGTCTGTTGAAGTACGACATATGTTTGATTCTATAAGAATAAAAATTGGGTCGAAGTATCGACAGTTTTAGACGCTGTAAACAATTGTATTTCATCGTAAATGTTTCTACCATTTTCTTTGCTGCCTTCATTGAAATCTATACTATTGTAGAAAAAGATAAATAATTTTTATAATTTTTTGGCCGTTTATTTCACAGGTTTGAACAGTATTTTCTCACAAAATGTAATTTTCTATTCAAACTTTTCTGACTAAAGAGGCCATATAAATGTGTAATGCGTTCCTGTGGAGAGACTTATGCTACTGGGATGATGTTTTCATAATTAGTACTTGTATGCTGCGTGCATGATACGGTTTTTCGTTTGCAGTGATTAATTAGAAAACCGCAAGGCGTTTGGTGCGGCAGCAATTTTTGTTTGCATTTTAGTTATTAAGGATACGGGACTTCTAAAATTATG
>NW_010386652.1:0-1215 GCF_000414095.1 Morus notabilis
CCTCCCCGTCAAAATTATAGTTAAAGCCCAACAAGACCCGTATATTTATTGTTGCAGACAAACATAAGAGGGATTTTTGTTCTCCTTTTTTTGTGTGTGTGGTCCGAACGTAGCTAGTTAGAAGAGGGGAGCAAGAGGAGAGTTCAAAAACACTTCAAGCTCCTTTTGGTTTTCTCGGGTTGCTGATCGGATTCCAGCCGGCTGTTAGCAATTTCCAGCGATCCTAGAACCATTACTTTTGTACCTGCTTTAAACTCCAATGAGACACTGTGATTTCAGATTAAATGACTTGATTGTTGTTTTGATCTCATTTATATATATTGAGAACCTATAATTTCTAGTAAATGGTATCAGAGCATGTCTTATTGAATTTAAAGCTGTATTTTTCGTGTTTGTTGTTCGCAATGGGTGCAAAACTCAGATTTCCAAATCTGCATTTAGCTCAAAAGAAACATGTTTTTGAGTTTATATTCTCCAAAAATATTTTATTGGTGTTGTTTCCTTTGAGTTTCATACGCTGGTTTGATGTATTTAAGGACTTCCATAAAGCTATAATGTTCGTTCATGGGTCTTCATAAAGCTTTGTTTTTTATGAATCTTTGAGCAAAATTGATGTTTGAAAACTAAAGAGAATGAAATTTGGAGCAAACCCTAACAAAAAAACGTGGAAAATGGACAACCGGAGCTCGATTTTCCGGCAGATCGGGTCACGGACTCGATTCGGGTTCGTTTTGCAGTTCCGGATATCAGGAAGCTAAAAACGACGTGTCGTTTTGTATCCTCACGGAAAACGACATGTCGTTTGCAAGTTGAAGTGTAGCTCTCGCTACATGTCGTTTTTCCTATAAGCTCCAAAACGACATGTCGTTTCTGGGATTGTTCCTGCGATTGCAAAGGCGAAATTGAATACTGGGATTGGTATAAATCTCGTACTTGCACAGACACCTTCGAGGTCAGATCTTGTGTTACATGTAGATAAATGATGAAGCTTTATTATCAGTGCCATATTGTTATCACTGTCTTGCATTTCCATGAAGCTGTCTGGTTTTAGCTTTATATCACTTTAAACATGATACGAATCCAATTTCTAGAAGCTCAAATCCACAAAACTAAAGCCTTTCCCGAAACACCCTGGGGAGTAACTGTAGGGAGCCACGAAACAAGTCCAATTCCAGCTAAAGGTTGGACAACTTCTGGCCACTGCTTAAAAAAAAA
>NW_010386653.1:0-1215 GCF_000414095.1 Morus notabilis
TACCAATAAATATTAAATGTGACTAGAATCAAATAATCATATCAAGTTGTTTGTTTAAACTCAGTAGTTTGTTCAAACTCCAGAGAAACCACCGTCTCCCTCTTCAACAAATTTCGCTTTCTTATGCAGCCAAGAAGACTTAAGACTACCATTTAATGTATATTACTTTGAAGTTTGAAACTGTTAAGTTCTATTGCTTTTCTTTAATTAATTCAGTTTGGTGAAGCAACACTTAATATTTGAAGAATTGATAAGGAAAACCTGATAAGATGAACAAATTTTCTAGAGAAAAAAGATTATTAACTTGCATAATATATGTGTACATGATAGCTACAGCATGTACTAAAATACTCGCTGTGAAATTCTTACATGACTGGTGGAAATACAAATCTAAGCAGAGTTTAGAAAAAAACACCAGAGATCAAAATGATCTACCACTGAAAGCCAAAATGCAAGTGTGGTGATAGCGACGAAAATCTATTACAAGCATATATCGTGATTCACCAGAATTTAGCTGGTTAACATCCCTAAAATTAAAGCCCTTATATCTGAACTAGAGGTATCGAGAAAAAAGAAAAATTTAGTGACAACATCGTTAACAACCTGAAATCAATTACACAACTTAGCTCACTGCCAACCACAGATATAAGTTCTAAGAGTCAAACACATCAATCCGAGATTATACAGTGCAGAGAAACAAAATCATTATAACCACAGTACCACAGACCACAATGAACACAACAACAATACTTGCAGATAGATAATTTATTCATAAACTAAATCAAAATGCTTCCAAGTCTTGTGTTAGAAAGATACATCATTTGTAATACCCTAACCCATACTTGTATATATACTCGGACACAACCCAGACAACTTATGGGCCTGTTTGATTTATGATCGGTTTTTCGCGTTTTGGAAAAACTAGTCCCAGAACTAAAAAATTGAATCAGTGATTGCAACCAAAACTTTGCAATCAGTAATTAAGAATTTGAAATCAGTGATTGAGACCAAAACAGACCGGAAAGAAGGAGGAGGTGTTGATGGTGAGGAGAGAGATCTCGGGTTTGTCGGCAACTAGGCGGTGACGACGAGAATCGGCGGCGGTGACAGCGAGAATCGGCGGCGGCGAAAGAGGGAATCGGAGTTGCAGACGCCGAGAATCAGCAGCTAGAGAGAGAAGGAGCGAGAGAGAGATCTAGAGCTAGAGAGAATTTC
>NW_010386654.1:0-1218 GCF_000414095.1 Morus notabilis
GCTGCTGTTTTTGTTATTCCTTACCTGTCGTTTCTTATCGATAAACGACAACAATAAGCATAGAAACGACAAAAAGCGGCAAAATTCATAAAACGATTGAAGCCTCAATAAAGGATGTGACATTTGACACCACACTACAATGTCGACACAATAATGAACGACAATAAGTATAAACGACAACTTCTAAACTTGAACGGCGAGAATGAAGAAACAACAACATCCATAACAAACTACTACGAAACCTTAAGAAAATGATATCACTTAAAGAAATACGACAGTAACTTCTACAAACTTTTAAAACCACATCATTACTAATCGTCAGTATCTCTCATAGCTGTTGTTTACAAATGGCAGTAAACGAAAACGTCCAACATAAACAACATCGCAATCAATATCTTAGAAAAACGACAACTTCCATTACAAGCCACAATAAAAGATATAAAGACAACCCAGTCAAACCAGAGGACGACTACATCTGTATAAGCGGCAATAGCTTTAAAAACGACAGCAATACATCATCTGAAAATAAAGATTTTGCTAACAAACGACAGTAGATATAATCGACAACTTCATGAAACGACAAAGTTTATGAGAGAAATAACTAACGATATGGTTTGATACGAACGCCACTAAACTAATTTCTCATAAATGGACAGTAACTTTATAAAACGGATAAATGACAACAAACGACAAAGCTTTAGAAGAGAAAAACAACATAGAAACGCGAACAATCTAAGAAAACAATAATGAGTAGGGCAAGATAAGGAATCGACAATTAGTTTAAAAGCGGCAATATTTATTATCTCTTAAAAACGATGATATCGTATATAAGTAACTTAAAAAAAAATCGTCAAACGACAATATTGAGTAAACGACAACTGTTCATCATTAAAACAACGAGAAATTAAAAAACGACAACGTCCATAAATATGAACTTCAAAAGCGTGAAGGATAGAAGCTACAGTATCTCCCATTTGATGGTTGCCATCGACAAACGAGAGCGCAGTGTCGACAATATCATCCTAAAGAACAACGTTAGTCGTACAGATGATAGCAAGTAGCAACATAGTGAACGACAGCGTCCCTTATAAACGACAAAACAATATAAACGATAATGGCAACAAAACTACATCATCTGTTTAAACGACAAGAAGTGTGCAAACGTCAATATCTTAAGAAACCAACACTTCCTTGCAAAAGGTTGCTAAAAAAAAAAAA
>NW_010386655.1:0-1218 GCF_000414095.1 Morus notabilis
TTTTTTTTTTTTTTTTGCTGAACTCATAATCCCGTCTCTTATAAGTCCAACAATATATACCAAATACAAGGAAATATATACCTAAGTATATGGTCGTATTCAGTTTAATTCAATCCATTCCAATACAATTATTCTAGCTAATCCTCACGCAAAACAAGCCTCGGAAGGGGCAAATTTCAATACCAACGCGATTGTAGGTTTAAACATGAAAAATTACCAAATTATCTCATTTAATTTTGCTTACTTTATCCATTCTACTCTCCATTTGTGTATTTAGAATTTGCTTAGCATCACAATGGATCCAAGCACTTTTAAATTAAGTGTTATTTTCCGCTTTTTTTTCAAAACTATAACTTAATTATCATAAACAGCTATTAATCTTGCCGATTAGAAAGTTCAACAACACTAATAAAATTAATGGGATATTTGGTTAGAGGATTCAAACCATAACTTGAATCATAATTCATAGTTCGTTATAATATTTTTTCTCATAAAAAATACACATAAATTAACTCAACAAACCTTACGTGGGGTATCATTTAATATGTTATCTTTGATGTCTACAATAGTTAGTCGATCCATTGCAGCAAACGGTTTTGACCGTCGGCGACTTCTAGTAATTTTGGACTTTTTTAGTACAACGTTTTCTTCCCCAATAAGTTTAATACATCCACGTGATTAGCAAAAAAAATAAAAAATAAAACATAATATATCCACGTTGCATGTATTGGACATTCCACGTCCCACATTATCCTTATTTGTTTTATCTTCTTTAAACTGAGTAGTAATGACTTTGTAGTTGTCGGTGGAGTTGGGCATCAGAGCCCTACACGTGGCAATTGTCGGCACGCCATCAAACGGCTGCGAGCATCTACAGTTATTAAAACCGAATAAAATTGAGAAAAAGGAAATAAAAAAAAATTAAACTAAAAAACCAATTTGGCACTGTAGTAGAGGCTGCAGTGGGAGAGAGGCCCGAAAATTTTTTTTTCAAAGCCCACAAGCCCACACGTTTTGTATAAGAATATTCACTTTTATTGTCCTTTTAAGATGCTATGAAAAAAAACAAGTGGAAAGTACATCATAAAGAAGAAAAAAAAAAAAAAAAGGAAATAATTTCTTTAAGGGGTATTTGGTATAAAAACCTTTTTCTAGAGTTTAATGTTTTGCGATATCCCATTTACTCGGAAGCAGTTGAAAAGTGAAAGAGCGATACAT
>NW_010386656.1:0-1218 GCF_000414095.1 Morus notabilis
AGGAACATGAAAATAGTAACTGCTCCATTACTTTCTATTGACAATCAAAAAGACATCATTATAATGATACAAGAGAAAAGAACATAGTATTTTCTATCAAAGATGGAAATTATACTTGCATTCCAATTCCATATTTAGAATTCCACTGCCAAAAGTATCTCAATACACTTCAAAACTCAACGCACTCAACATTAGCAATCACTTTTTCCCATGCAGGGAAAGAACAGTTTAGGATCCATAAATGATGGCATGACAAGATATACAACATTTAAGCACAAATATTGGAAATTTGGAACCAGCAAGGCAATGGCTTACCTGCGTCACAATCGCAGTACAAGCCCCGGCAGCAGCAGCTATTGCCAAGTTTGCCTTGGTTCCAATCCTTTTGGAACCACTCCTTTCCAGATACAATCTTTTGAAGTAGCTGTACCCATAAAAGTAGATGAACTGCGCAATGAAAGATTGCAAGTTTTTTGTCCCTAGTCCTTGATACAGCGAAAGGACCTGACGGGTGGATATAGCTTCCCACAACACATCCGAAAGGTTCCTACACAGTCCAAAAAAACTCAAGTGTCACTTAAAGAGAAATCCAAATTTAAAAAGCCATCTTATGCCCTTTAGAACTAGACAAGCTCTAAACTTTTTGGTCTAATTATCTCATATCACAAAGATATATATAACATATCAAACCATCTTCTAGTAATTCCTATAAACTTTTAAACCTTCTTATTTCCCTAACAAAAACTTCTAGTCGCAACTTTTATTGCCATTAACAACAATCCAAATTATGGTCATAATTTTGTCTAAGAATCTATTCATTACCCTATATGCTGTTTAAAGCGTTTAAGAAATAAATGAATTTGATATAAATGCTTTCTGTACTGTCCTTACTCTATTTTTTTTACTGCTATTATTTTGCTCTGATCTCTTGCACTCTAAACCAAGCAAAAAAATCTGGGGAAAAAAGTAATAAAAGAACAAAAATGGACTATAAACAATAAAGTCAAAATCCAACCGAAAGTTACAGCTCTTCTTGTCCTGGTGATGGCTTTCCCAGGAAACAAACAATCATGTTTCACCAATAAACCCTCTAAAAAACTAACCGATTTGAACCCAAAATTTTTTCCAACCCAATCATGTTTATAGAGTCTTAAATTAAAAGGAACCCAACAAACAAAAACTGAAAACAACAGAAACCCAGATCAAGAAAAACAAAAA
>NW_010386657.1:0-1218 GCF_000414095.1 Morus notabilis
GGCGTGCCAGAACGCCCTTAAAGGGTTAGAGAACGTTAAGTACACAGTAAAAAAAGCTACATTTTCACCAGGAGAGTTGACTTTTCTTTTCCGGTCCTGTATTTGGACGTGGGTTGAGGAAGTTTTGGAAATTTCAGTTCAGGGTTGATTTTTCTGGAGCAGAGAGGTTGAGAATGTGAAATCATTTTACGGAGAAAGGACCACGGAACTTCTGCAATAATCTCCAGTGCAAAAGTAACTATCATATGTTGAGATCTAACAATTTCCTAACGCGCCATCTCCACTTTGGAAGTTTTTCCGGTAGAACAAAAAAATAGAAAGTAGTTTTATTATATATATAAAAAATTATATGTTTTATATATATTTTTAATCTCATTTAATTTTAATCCTATCCAACAATAAAAATTAGTCTTATAAATAAGACTCCCTACCACAGACAGTGCCTTCTTCTTTTTGCGTTAGGAGCGATGTTGGTACTTGGTAGGAACAAAAGTACAAGAATACTAATAGTTGATATTAAAATTCTCATTCTGATTTTATGGTTGGGTATGATAATCAGAACTTTTATAGTAAAAATTGATATTTTATTTTATTAGTAAAAATAATTATTTTGACTCTTGAATTAGTTTTTCAATACCCTGGGTAACAGCAATTCTATCTCACCCACTGTAAATATTTAAAATAAATATTTGTCGCAGGTTGATATGAAGGTACAATAGGTAGGATTGATTATATTCTTTTGTTGGCAGCCCGTTTTATTTTTTTAGACTGGATATATTTTTATTGTGCGCTCTGAAATCTTATTTAGAGATAGAATTATCTATTGATGAAACTGGTTTGTGGATTTACTGTTACAATTATTTATTTGATATTTAGTTATTTCAATTGCTTTTCATATATTTTATTGAGCTTTTCGCTCATGTTTTTATTGTTTTAAATTTTCCTCAGATAGAGAATTGTGGCTAGGACTGTGAAAATCTTGAAATTGGCTAGAGGTGAATTTGGGTTTGAGGTTTTACTTTTCGCTATTTTTGTAACTGTTATATGAGAATTGTATTGTACAACAAGTTCTGATGATGTATTATTTTGAGAAAAATGTTGTAATATCGAGTTGATATGTCGGCGTGTTTCCCCGTGTATTCCGGGTTTTGAGTGTAAATCCGGTAGTTATTATTTCACATTATATTTTAATTATCATGCCCAATTTTAGAAATGTGA
>NW_010386658.1:0-1220 GCF_000414095.1 Morus notabilis
GAATAGATTTTCTTCCTCAGAAGAAAATGGAGACTCCACAAATGTAATGTTTGATGTCCAGAATACTGGACCATAACTGGCAAAATTTTCCCGCGAGTTCCAAACCTTTCGGCAAGAAATGCCATCAATATCGTCATATGCAACGAGATAGATGCCCAGGTTCATGTCGTCATAAATTCCCTGCAGTAGACAAGTAGGGACAGATGACCAATAAGGAAGAACTCTTGTAGGCATAATCTTCCGAGAATGATAGTATATAAGAAACAACTAAAAAAAGGGACCAAAACAATCAATTATGCAGAGAATGTCTGCAAAGACATGACTCAATTCACTCCAGGACAACACTTGGAACAACTAAATCAAATTACACAAGACTAAAAAGGGAACACATTCAAAGTCCATCACTAACAATTGCCAATAATATACATGACAGAGAAGAAACACAAACTAAACATAAAGACAACATATTCACAGTAAAGAGTAAAATTTGATTCATGTCATCTAAATTTCTCAATTAAATACAAAGGCATTCCAACACAATGAAGTTACAACACTTGAAAGGGCCAATATAAGCATAAAATATAAGGAGAATAAAGAAGAGCAAACCTTCCACAGGCCCTGCAATGGCCGAGACGGAGTAGGCGAGCAATTAACAATCTTGACGAAATGTTGAGGCTCCCATTTCCTCCTCGCTTGCCTCTCCTTCTCTCTCCTCCTCTGCCTCCTTGACGTCCTGTCCCCAACGGGGCTCGTCCGGTTCGCAAAGTACTGATAAATCTCCGACATGAACCGGTCCGGTAAGCTCCCCGGAGACCCCATTTCCGCTTCAATTACATCCTCCTCGTCTCCGCGCAGATTCGCCGAGCTCGAACTTCTGCGAACCCCGTTCTTATACGCAAAGCTCAAATCTTCCTCGACAACAAAATGCGTTTTCCCCATGAAACTCACATTGACAGGGACCAGATCGCTCTCTGCGCAATCAAAGCCTTCGGAGATCGCGAAATCCCTGGAGATTTCGCTCCGGCCGTCGGGGTCGAGGAAGTTCACGGTTTGCCCCTCAGGCGAGAGGCTCATCCATAAAAAAGGAGCCTTTATCACGTTGTAGGTTCCGTTTCTCGATGGAGAAACTCTAGAGGCGGTGAGGAAGGATGGGCCCCACTCGAAGAAGATCAACGGCGGGGATGATATGCCGGCGGTTTCTCCGGCGCCGCTTCGGCGCG
>NW_010386659.1:0-1212 GCF_000414095.1 Morus notabilis
CTTTTAACTTCACATCAATTGAGCTACCCCCACCTGAAGAAGAGGCAGAGGAAGCAAAACCACTCTTTTCTTCTCTTTCATTTCAGTTGGGTTTTGTGTTTGGCTAGAAGGAAAATCTCCGAGAAAATGTGGCTGGTTTATGTATGCGAGGAGGAAGAAAGAGAGCTTGGGAGGCAGCAAGCGCCGGGATCATGCCCTCACTGCGGTGGGAAGGTGGAAGCCATGGATGTCGAGACTCAGTGGAAGTTCTGCTTTCTTCCCATGTGCTTCAAGATCAAAAGAAAGCTCTTCTGTACTCTCTGTTCTAGACGTCTCGTCTTGTCTTACTAGCTTATTATTTTGCTTCAAATTAAACAATATTATTGATCAAATCCCAAATGGGTTTTCTTCTTTTCTTTTTCTTTTTTTCTTTTCTTTTTTTGGGGGGGATCATTTTTATTGTTGAATATTGTCTGATCTGGTCTGTAGATCTGCTCTTTAATTTCTGATGTGGATTTTGGTTCTTTTTAAATAATTCTTGTATAGTAAAATAGATCATGAGGATGTTCTTTCAGGCAAAATCAAAAGGGATTTTATCAGCCTTGTACATACAAATCATGTGATTGAAAGTTTGTTAATTTCTTGTTAAAGTTTGGGTCTTTTGATAATTTGTAGTTAATTCCTTGTTAAGAAAAATTAATCTTTTCTTTTCTTGATTGTTTTCTTCTCTTTCATTTTCTTTTGTTTTTGGGTACGAATTAGCCCGTTCAATGAATTTTATTAGAATAAAAAGTTTTTATTAACAGGCACATTTATTTTTTTTATTATAATTTTTTTACATAAAATTACATCTGAACAAGAGTTAAAAATTGGAATCAACAAAACGGGCTAAGAGCTAGTGTTGAAAGACTCTGGTAATACGAGAAAACGGGCTAAGAGAAAGTGTTGAAAGACTGGTAATAAGAGCGAGTGTTGAAAGACTCTGATAATAATCTGCAGATGAGGATGCACATCTGTCCAGGCAAAGCTAGTTTTTGGTTACGTGTAAGATTTGTTTGTTTATTATTTTGTCTGAATATCTGAATAATAAAAAACTATATATTTCTGGTTCCATAATTTATTGGCTCAGGAAACAAATCAAAATTGAATAATTTTGCATCTAGATTTCTCTCATTCCTCCCGTGCGTGGTTTGTTTTTGCAAAATTAATAAGGAGAACCAAAAAAAAAAAAAA
>NW_010386660.1:0-1221 GCF_000414095.1 Morus notabilis
AAACAGTCACATCTAACTTTTTTACTACGAATATTGACTTTCTAATGGCCGTCAGTATTATTGTTGTACAAGCTTGACTTTTCTAGTCTTTTCTTCTTCTTCTCATTTTATTTTTTCTTTTACAATATTAGTGATTATATCTCTTACTTGTTCAACCAAATCACAAAGAGCCACGTCTCCTTATCGTTATCATTTGATGGGAAACAGTAAATTTAAGAAATTAGGAAGAAAGAAAAGATACTAATTGATACCATAAAATTCATGATCAATTGTTATTTATTAGAAATTTTCTCAAAGCAAAATAATTAATCATAGATTTCAATAGCTAGCTAGTTTGCCCTCTACATAATCAAAAGTCAATCTGCCGGTCAGGACGAATTTCCGTACACTAATTCAAATTATAATGTATTAAAATTATTTGAATCCGTAAATTAAGGATATAAATAAACTAAATATAAATAAATTAATGATATAAATAAATTAATATGTTATAAAACGTGTAATGCAATATAAGCACTAAGGTCATCTTTATTAAGAGAATAAAATAACTCAATTATGGTAATTTACTTATATGACGGTGTAGTGATAAAATGTTTTTACTTGCAAAATTTCGTACACCCGTATTATACATACACAATAATCAATATAACTTCATAATCATATGTAAATGCTGCCATATCCGTAGAGAGGCGAAGGTAGTTTCTCATACTCTCGCGTCCTCTGTTTATCGCTCTGATTCTGATGTTTAAGGGGTTGATAATATCCCTGCTTTTGTTGCTCCGTTTGTCATTGTCGATTTGGTTTAGCAATAAAAGTTTTTTTCCTAAAAAAAAATAAATATATATATATAACTTCATAATTACCACATAATCAACAAATAAAAAATTGTGGTTGCCAACTATATGTGGACTCCGTACGGCGATGCCAGGAAATACGGGCCATTGTTTAGTCATATGTAAATGCTGTCTACTTACAAGTCATCCTGTTGTTATTAAAAGTAATAATTTTTGTTGATTCGATCATAGATAATGACAACTTGTTTGGAAAATGACAACTTTATATAGGGATTAACTTACTTTAGCCAAGATATATCGTGTGTATGTGTGTGTATATATATTCGGATAAGCTTTTACAGACACAATCAAACTTTTTGGACCCGGCGCCGTAGTATGAAGAACGCTGTTTTTGATGCAAACTATGGAGGAATATATATATATATAT
>NW_010386661.1:0-1221 GCF_000414095.1 Morus notabilis
ATAATTTGAAATGATAACTTTGTGATTATATATTAAATTAAAAGTCAACATATCAACCAACGGAAGCTAAATGCGAAAATTTGTGACATAATATTTTTGGGGTCAAATTTGGCATCAAGTATAGTATATATTAAGTTTAACACTACTATAACATTTGAATTAGAGAATGATTTTCTTGCACAAATGTTGAATTTCAACATTGTCACATTAATTTATTTTACATTACATTGTAGGTGTTCCAATATAATGTATTTTTAAACCTTAATATTACGTTATTATTAACTTCAAATAAGTTTAGTTTGTGGTTACGTGTTGAAATTAACGCTAATTCCATAACAACAACAATAATAACTCTTAATTAACCACTTTTAGTATGCAAACCTTCCTCAAACCTAAAAAAAAATATTTTTTTTTATGTAATAAGAAGTATATTGGTCCATAATATTCATTACGTACAAAGCATTACCTTTTTCCAAAATGTATTTTACAAAAACATTAGTAAAGAAATGTAGGATAATGTATGCCTTACACAATTTTGAGAATGCTAACTATGTGAGAATCTTTAGCTTTTGTAGCTTCATATGAGCAACTGTGGTAATATAAAGCTTCGTTCACTTTGCGGATTCGAGTTTTCAATTCAATTTGAGATATGACATTTTCTGAGAGTTTTTCACTGTAGTATAAAAAATTAGATGTGACATTTTTTGAGAATTTGTTACTGTAAAAACCTAAAACTGAAAACTCAAATCGATAAAATGAACGAGATCTTAGTATGAAGTAGGTAATTAAGTAAAATTGCAGGGAGTGTAAGAAAAGGAATCTATATGTAAGCAGATCCAGACTTAGCAACCGACAAATGTTTTTACAAAATTATGGCCACACTCTGGCTGGCTTCTACGGTCTTACCGCGTCTTATATGGCGATAACTTGTACTAAAATTTCCCACTTACAAATTTCCAATATATCGTCATTTTCTGTCGGCTAATAGCATATTCGATATCATGTCAGCCACAAAAAACTAAAGAAAGTCCTTTCAACATTTTTCTTTTCTATCCACTCAAAAGTGGGGAAAATTAAACATAAATACCTTATAATTAATGTGAACTCTATAATTGTATTTCATTTTCTTTTGGCTTGTTTTAGGTTATTCTTTAGCTTATTGTATTTGGTAAATGTAGAATACAAATCTCATTTAGAAAGGAAACAAATGAAAAAAAAAAA
>NW_010386662.1:0-1221 GCF_000414095.1 Morus notabilis
GTGATTATATCTGGCAATTATATGGTACCACAATTATGCTACAATCTTTAGTATACTTGGGAAAGAACTACTAGAAAGGTAAATTAAATTAGGAAGATTCCGTTTTTGGTTCACTACACCAATCATTATAGAAATCTGTAAGAGTTTTACATAACCAAACCTCCAAAGTAACCTTTTGGTTTGATAGATGTTGAAATTTATAACCTCAATCCATGTTTGTAATTTCTATTAATTTTAAATGTCCTCCCTAGACAATCGCTCGAGTCTCATATTACCCCCCAATTTTTTAAAATGTTATAAATGTACCCCCATGAACTGTTAAACTGTTAGAAGAAATCACCCTCCATCCAATAACTTGGATATGGAATTAGACATGTAAATTAGGAGTTTTTTATTTTGAAAATTCCTCCCTAAACCATAGCCCGCAAATTAATATATATATACCTTCACTCCAACTTTATGGCACACAAAGTTTATATTCTGAAAGTTCCTTAAAAAAATTATATTTTAGAAAAATACCAAAAGATTTTCATATTAATTGTCCACTAAAAAACAGTCAAAGGGTAAATCGAGAGAAGTCCTACAGTCCAGGAAGCAAGATTAATTTTTCAAAATGAAAAACTCGTATTATTGTCACATGTCCTTGGACAGAATTGGATGGAGGTGAAAATTTCTTGTAACAATTTAACATATTTTGAGAAAATTAGAACTTAGCCTTACTCTTAATTAATACCCTTATAATTAATATAATTACTTGATGAAAAGAAAAATTAATCAAGAGTAAACGGTAAAAATTCAGACTCTCATTTTCTCTTTAATTTACATAACATTTTAAAGTTGGAACAAAGAATTAAGACACATACCATAGTGCAGGGAGATTTTTAAAATCAATCCCTATTGTTTTTGGTGTCAGCCATTACTTACTGATAAGAACATCCACAACAGGAACTGAAAACCCAACCAACCAAATCACATAACGACAAAAACATGCACCAACCTTATCATAAGCCGAGCGATGAGATGGGTTAGAGAGAAGGGCGTAAGCTTCGTTGAGAATGATGGCCATGTCGTGCCCGGCCGGCCCGGCGATGTCGGGATGGCACCGCTTCTGGAGCGATCTGTAAGCATTTTTAATCTGAGACTGATCAGAAGAGCTATCGATGCCAAGGAGATCGTAGAGATCAAAGTCTGTGAAAGAGCTTGAAGAAGAAGAAGAAGAAG
>NW_010386663.1:0-1222 GCF_000414095.1 Morus notabilis
ATGATAATAATAATAATAATAATAATAATAATAATAATAATAAAATTTAGCTAGCTAGATACCAGTTAACTAGAAGTAGCAATTAGTTAAGTTTTAGCCTGATCTCACGTTGAGACTTGGGACTCAGCAAATAAACTAATAGATATGAACGTGCTTAGTAGTTAAGTAACTAAAACGTAACCCTTTTTCATGTATTAATAACGTACGTGTTGAAACTCGGCCGTTTTCACGAAAGAATATGACGTTTTCTTGCTTTAGTGAAGCACTATTTGTTTAATATTAATATTGAAAGCGTCGTAAACTATTATGTGTAAAGGAAAAACATGTGTAGTTTGCATGGATAACTGTTCAAAATAAAATAAAATAAAATAAATATATATATATATATAGATATGCATATATATATATATATATATATAGAGATAAAGTATTGCATGTGCGATCGAATAGCTATAGTTATAGGCAAGGTACCTTAGAGGACGATGGAAACTACAACAAAACCAGCTAATTGATGATCCAATGATTCCAAAATTCGTGATCATTTCTTCAACTTTTGGCGTTTGCTTTCCAACAAAAAGGACCTCATTGTCTTCTTCACCAACGTTAGAGGTTTTTGTTTTTTTGCCCCCTCCTTTTTTTGCTGGAAACCCCAACCCTATAGATTCTCGCAGTCCATAAAACCAGTATTAGTCAATCAAGCAAGGTGCCTTGTCTCCAAAAAAAAAAAAAAAAAAAAAAACCTCAGTCTTGTTGCGAGGGGTATTGGTATAAATAAACGAAATTTTGAACCACTTTTCGATGTCCATAATTTTTTTCTTAGTTATATATTTATGTCCATTTCTATTTATTGGAAAATCTAAATAACCAATTTACATTTTACACAACTTTTATCGAATTAAATAAGTTAACAATTTACTAGCTAGTCTCTAGTATACAAATTATTTTTCATCTTTAAAACAAATTATTCTTCATAACACTTTTACGATTTTTAGTAAATCATCAATGCTTGAGATGGAGCCTGTTTTATGGTAGAAGCCGATACTATGATCATTTATATTGGGTAAAATTTCAATATAATCCTATCATTTACCATGCCCCATTTCTTACTTTACATATGATCATTGTATTTAGTATTTTAATTTATAATTTGATCAACTATAACTTATATATTGTTAATTATTTTCAAGTTTCTAAAACTCTAGTTTAAAAGTTTTAGCGTATT
>NW_010386664.1:0-1223 GCF_000414095.1 Morus notabilis
TTTGGGGGGGGGGGGGGGGGAAGTCAATTTTTAACCTAAAAATTTTTCTATAAATACACCCTCCATGGCCCACACATTTTTCTCACATAAACTCTCTCAATGTCTCAATTTCTCTCAATCTCTATCAATTTTTATATAATTTTAACACAAAATAACGTAATAATTATTTATATATAAATACAATTACTAAATAATAGTACATTATATATAAAAAATATATATACAATATTATAAAAATTTAAAAAATACAATAAAATATATATTTTTTTCGGGCCACTCGAGCGGGCTCGGGCTCCCCGACTAGGCTCGGGCTCCCCGACTGGGCTCAGACAACTAAAACCAGGCCAGCGGCCCGTCCACGGGCCTTCTCGGGCTCGGGCGGGCGGCCTGAAAAAATCAGGCGGGCATGTTAGGGCGTCGGGCTCAAAATCGGATTTTTTGGGCGGTCGGGGCCGGTCCGTCTAAAGTTCCAGCACTGGTCTCGACTCTCACGTCGTGAAAGATCTGAGGAGAAGAAGCGTGGGTGGAGTTGTTCTTGGTGGCGCATATGATGTAGCAACAGGCTACGTTGATGTGAGGTAAGTGACTCTATTTCTTCGTGGGGTTAGGGATCTTTGTCTCCAAGGTATTGCATCTTCCTTGGTGGGGTGCATCACAATGGTGGCAGAAGGCGGCAACGACATGTGGATCTTACATGCCGGTAAAAAGATGACTTTCCTCTTGCTCTCTTGGCCCTCTTTTGGCTTTTTTCCCTTGGGTTTGTTGGTCATGGTGTTCGGCTCATCCCTATTTGTTTTCTCTACAGTGCGGGGGTTTCCTTTTCAATTTAGGTTTTTTATTTGTTTTATGTTTGGTATGTAATAAAGGCGACATAGTCGCCGATCTTTAATAACGGAGGTGGTTTCCCAACCTTCTGGTATTGTTTCGTAATAACGGAGGTGATTTTCTCACCTTTTAGCCTTGGTTGTATCTCCCACTCAGTAAAGTTGTTTACCCATGGTGTAGATATTTTAGTCCAGCTAGAATGTTTTATAAGCCCTATTGTTGATGTCCCTTTTATATGAGGATTAGTGATTTGTCCCTCAAACGCTTAAAAGCTTATCTTGATGAGAGAGGTTTTTCAAATAAAGCCTTAAGCGTGTTAGATCTTAGTGTGATAAGATTTTCTTCCGTTTTCAAGCCTCAGGTGTACGTTCGTATCTTATGGGTCATTAGCCTATGAC
>NW_010386665.1:0-1223 GCF_000414095.1 Morus notabilis
TTTTGACGAATTATATGTGATCATCTTAATCCTGAGATGAATAATAAACCCGTATGCTCAATTTATATCCTTTGATGTGTCAAAAGGAGACATCCTAATATTATGTAAAGGTACGGTTACTAGTACGTCGTGGGTATGACTCTTGTGTGCGTAGATTTATTATTCATAGATAGGGAATCGATAACTCCTATAAAGAGTCAATGATATCTTCTTATAGCATTATCCATGGATTGAAAAATATGAGTGCTCAGCCATTCTACTACTTTTTGTTATCTAATGGTTTATTATTTATATTGGTACGAATAATGAATTTTCTGATGGAGTGGTAATGGACACGAGATAAATATAATTAGGAAGATAAAACAGAACTTGACCTTCAGTTGATTATTGATATCCTATAGCGATGATACACAATATAATGAGTCATGGACCGGAACTATTCGGAGCTTTATAAATATGCTATATAGATCAAGAGTGCAACTCTAGGCTTTTAGTGGAATATCACTAGAGTTTATAATCCTGTAATGAACTTGTCATGAACTAGTACTATCGTGATTATAAAAGCTTGATATATATATGTCCATCAAGTCTCATATACTTTCCTATAACAATATGACATATTTTCTATATATTGGTAACTTATGTTATTTCCACTAAAGGGTCAAAGTCAAATGTGAGATCAGTGATTAATTCATAAGTAACTTATCGGGTGAATTAATTGTTAAATTAATTATAGATAAATTTATTAAATTATTCTTTTGAGTTTTATTTGATATGAGAAAGTTATTATATGATTGTTTTAGTTAGGTAACTTCTACATTGGGTTACTTAAATTAAAATTGAAGCTCCATACAAGTTTCCCGTATTGAATAAGCTTAGAAAACAAGTTTTCAGAACAGTTTAAATCAACATGGAGATTTTTCATGTTGGGACCTGTCGACCAATGGTTTTATACTACAGTGGACCAGTCGACCGGTCATAACTGCTAACATGGCAAAATCGACTTAATGCGATTTTTATGCCATTTTGACTTTAGAAAACCTAATTGTTGCGGGAATATGAGTTCTTAAACTCTATAAATAGCTTGATAAGTCCCACTATTCATTAGATCATTTGAGAGACTTTTTGAGACTATTAGTAAGGATTCCTAAAAGGAAAAACTGATCAATTATCAAGATCAATTTTTCCTTTGGCTCTCTTGTGGTTGAAAGAGTTCAAGATAT
>NW_010386666.1:0-1223 GCF_000414095.1 Morus notabilis
GAGAGAGAAATGAAAAATGACTTTTAGTTATTTTTCATTTTTTATTTTCATTTTCTCCTCTCTCGGGCAGAGAGAAAGAGATAGATATATTAATGAGTTTTTTTATACTGAAAATAATCTCTTGATAAAATTAATAAATGTATTTTTAAAAATAATTTATATCTAATATTAAAAATATTTTTATTTTCATTTTCATATAAAAAATATAATTATTTTAAAATGAATTTCAAATGGTATTCTAATTTCACTGAAATAACGTGAAAAATCCTCATTTTCTTTTTGATATAACAAATTCTACTCTTTTTCTGCGCCTAACACTAGTTTCCCTAAAATTGGTCAACGACGAATCTATTGATTCTTTGTCTGTTTTTGTTGAGGTGCACTAGTGATCCAATGGTAGCAATTGCTTTTCCAAATGCCGTATTGAAGGTTTAGGGTGATTGTCTGGGGAAAAAGGACACCACACATTAGGGTCAATATCTTTGTTTTGAAATATTATATATAGGTAGAAATCACTTTCATAAAAAAAAATAAAAAAATCTAATCGATACCCTCATTTTTAGGCGTAAGAAAATGAACGAGACAAATATGACCCAAATGTAAAGAAAATTTTCACATCAACATCAAGCCCTCCAAAACTTGTAATTTTCCAAAGTTGATTGTGATTATTATCTTATGGTGATGTCCTAATGGTACTGATAATGACCTGCACCGACGGCCAAAACCATCCATTTTAGCTGAGGAAAATTCGGAGGACGGCATGAAATCATATGGTAATTGAATTAAGAAAGAAAACCCCAAGTGGCCTCAGTTTATGGGATCATAATTTTATGGAGAAATTAAGAACATTGTGATTCTCACTCGGCATCAAATTAAAGTAAACAAAATTTGTATCTTTCTAGGAAAATATTATTGACAATTGGTTCTGATTTTCATTTGTTGTCTTATTCCTTGTCTCCCCATACAAGTAAAAGGTCCATTTCTCCCACTCCCACAACCTCAGCCATGCCTTTTTATTTTTATACGTGGAACCTTTTCATATTATATTGTTTTATTTTATTCAGTACGGTTGGCCAGGCAAGAAAGCTTGTCATCTGAAAAGCAATATTGGATATCACGCGTTTTGAGGTTGAAGTTATTATCATGCTAAACTCGTTATAACACATCAATTATCGTCTTTAAGCTCGTAATATATGCAAAATCTCATTCAAATTTAAGGAATA
>NW_010386667.1:0-1226 GCF_000414095.1 Morus notabilis
ATGAATGTAATTTCTTCACTCTTCATATGATATAATAACTGATCTTTTTGTTAAAAGAAATAAAGGGTACTGATAATTTCATTCAACTAAGATAAATACTATATTTATTTATTATGTAAAATTATTATGATCAAGTGAAAACAAATATTTATTCCATTATAATAATAAAATAAACAAACTATTATTGCTACTAAACAGCATACGAAACAAAATTTAGGTCCACTTTTAATTTTTGATTGACGTGTAAATAATTCTAGTAACTTTAGGCTTAATATATCATGGATCTTCTTTGAAACAAATAAAAAGGGAGTGACGTTGTTAATTTTATAATGTAGAGAAAAGTCGATGTGTAAAAAATAGTATACTGAATTTGGCTGACTATCTCCGAGGCATATAATCCTATTTCAAATGCTAAATTTACTTTTTGTCATGATAATCATAAAGCTTTAAAAATTATAAAAGTAAACTTTTAATTTTAAAATATTTTAAAAATGTAAATATTGTAATGATTAAATGAGAAAGTAGAAATATTAACCAATGGCAATTTATCATATATAATATACTTGATGGTACATTTATCATCAAGCATAATATACAGAAAATTTAGTACATAGAATAGCATTGCATTGGAGATTGAATTTCCAACTCAACTACTGAAATTTAGCATTGACACATTAAATTAGTATTGTATTGGAGATACTTTTAGAAAGACTTAATATGTATGGATGTTATTGTAATTAGCATTAATGCCAAGCCAGAGCTTATATATGCTATGCACCATTCTATGGTATTGGTAGTCTAATTCACGGCACTAGTGTTGGTTAGCAGGTGTATCTTTCCATTTTGAATTTCAACATTCAAAATTCATAATCAATTCTATTAATTAGTTTGCAAGTAATCGTTTGTTGTTTAATGTTCGTACTATGTATAGTAATTCTAACGTTCAAACTAGCGAATAAATATCGCAAATATGCGCTAATACGATCATTTGTAAATGTATCAACCCTAAAATCTCCTAATTAATTAGACTTTTTTGCTAATCCTTCTACTGAATGAGGTTGCCTACTTAAGCGCACCGAACCAAATGAGACGTTTTTTGTTTTTATTAACAACGTGCGCAAGATATATAATTAAGAGGTTACCTAATTGGATTTTTTGCTAATCCCTTGTTAGGCAAGCCTCTTGTTCACGCTTTCATTCTTTCTTTTTCTTTTTTTTTTTTTTTT
>NW_010386668.1:0-1207 GCF_000414095.1 Morus notabilis
AAATTTCATATTAAGGATCTTGGCAACCTCAAGTATTTTCTTGGCATTAAAGTGGCACGTTCTCCAACAGAAATTGCGTTGAGCCAACAAAAATATGTTCTTGACATTTTGACCGAGAGTGGACTCACTGGATGCAAACCAGTCACTTTTCCCATGGAACAACAACACAAACTTTCACTTGACTCTGGTGAATTATGTACTGATCCTGGACAATATCGTCGTTTGGTTGGCCACCTACTCTATCTTACCATCACTCGTCCAGACATCAGTTACGTCGTCCATATTCTTAGTCAATTCATGCACGCCCCGCGACAACCACACCTTGATGCTGCTCACAGGGTGTTGCGCTATCTCAAGGGAAATCCAGGTCAAGGAATCTTGCTCCCTTCTGACGGATCATTGTCATTACAAGCATATTGCGATGCAGATTGGGCAAGTTGTCCTATGACACGTCGCTCTACTACGGGTTATATTATTTTCCTTGGTTCTTCTCCTATTTCGTGGCGCTCTAAGAAGCAAACGGTGGTCTCTTGCTCTTCTGCTGAAGCTGAGTATCGTGCTATGGCTACTACCACTAAAGAGATCATTTGGCTGTTGAGGCTCTTAAAGGATTTTGGAGTGCCGAACGCTGCCCCAGTTCCTTTGTTTTGTGACAATCAAGCTGCCATTCACATCTCAACTAATCCGGTTTTCCATGAACGTACAAAACATATCGAAATAGACTACCATTTCATTCGACAGCATATTCAGTCACACACCATTGTCCCCAGGTCTATTTCTTCTCAGAATCAACTAGCCGACATATTTACTAAAGCGCTTGGGTGTGATCGGTTTGGTGAATTGTTGTTCAAGTTGGGCATTTCAAATCTTCATGCTCCAACTTGAGGGGGAGTATTGGAGGATATTGACCGAATAAATCCTTGATTGAGCATTTACAGGGATTGGACAGAGCAATTAAAGGGATATCTAATTAAGGAATATGACTGATTTTGTATTATTACTGATTGTCTCATTTTGCTGTATTTATTGCCTACGATTGTGTGTATAATGTAATGTATATATTGTAATTGCTTGAGAATCAATATACAGAACTTTTGCTTTTCTCTTTTTCATGGTATCAGAGCAAGTTTCGAAACCTGCACTTTCTTTTCAACATGGCAGAGAATGATGGGAGAAACAAGAATATGGAGGAAATAGCAGATGATGG
>NW_010386669.1:0-1224 GCF_000414095.1 Morus notabilis
AAAAGCTCTCACAAACAGTCACATCTAACTTTTTTACTATAGTAAAAAGTTATCACATAAAATCACATCTAAACTCGAATTCTAAACTCAAATCAGCGAAACGAACGAGGCAGTCCGAATTCTCATATGTACTTGAATTGCTATTTTTTGATTGAGTGAAATGGACCTTTCTTTTTATTGAAAGATGAAACAACTGTAATAGGATTAAATCCACGAAAAAATGTCAACATATATGCGCCAAGTTCCGTACAATAATATTGAGGAACCTTTTGAGACGATCAGCCTTCTTTCAAATCAGAGTAACCGGCCTCAATTATGGATCTCAAACGTTTGGTCCACAGAATTTGGGCAAAGTAGTGAGAGAAAGTGAGTGAGAGAGGATCTGAGAAAGAAAGAAAGTTTCAGTGTTTAGCCGGAGTTTCGGTGTTGTATTCGGGCGCGTCGTTGAGTTTCTGATTCTAAAATTTGGTCTCTGAACTCCTCTCGACATCGGTTTTCTCGTGATGGTGACTGTGCGTTGAGCAGCGCATCTATTGGGGTAAATGTACACTCCTATGGAGTGTTAATCTGCAAGGTGGTGAGATTCTCTTTAGAGGTAGTGTTTTCTTTTTTTCTTTGGTGGCTAGAGTATTCGTGGCTAACGCCCTCTCTATTTTGCTGTGATCCTCCCGCAATCTTCCACCTCTCCGGGTGTGCTTTCTTTATGGGATGGCTATGCTCATATCTAGCTTTCGTTCCACGATTGACGGTTTGCTGTCGATAGATCTTTATTTTGTTTACTTGTAATAAAGGCGTTGATGTTTCCGTCTCTTTTTGTGTGTTTTTTGTTTTAGTGTAGTGTTTTTGTTTCGGTAATGATGGAGGTATTGTCCTCCAATTGTGTCTCCCACCTGTGTTGTAAACGGTGTGGTGTTTGATGTCCAGCTAGAGTTCTCTCTATGCCGTGATATGATTTTTTCCATTTCGTGGGGGGTTGGTCTTAGTCGACTGGGCTAATCCGTCAACTGTTACTGTTTAATGAGCAATGGTCAAGCTTGAAGTTGATGTGCCGAGCGGGTGCTCCCCTGTTTGAGCCTCAGTACTTGTATACACCATGTGCTATTTTGGTATTTACTGGTGGATCCAGTTTTTGATTCGGGGTCGAATTCCTTTGTATTTGGGGCACTTATTTTCTGTATAATTTGTTTTCTATAAAATAAAATTTTCCATCTAAAAAAAAAAAAA
>NW_010386670.1:0-1228 GCF_000414095.1 Morus notabilis
TTTTTTTTTTTAATGTTCCCTACGTGGATATTTTGCTTCTCCTTTCTTTCTACATTTTTCATCCCTCTTATTTAGCATATAGTGTAAGAAACCAGCGACTCTAGTGTAGCTAGTTGCAACATCAACTTGTGGACACGATTAATTTAGGGTAAAATTTTGATCCCATACCCCTATCATAATCTTATTTTAAAGTTGTGCGAACGTATGAAGTGATGTATATAGCATCATATTATATATGTTTTCTTGTCAAATCACAATCCTAAATGTGGTAAAGTACTATCAGAACAATTTGGCATTGTCTTGGTAGATTTTTTTTTTCTCTTAGCTTTTTGCTCTCTATGCTTTTGTGTTGCAAAATTGAAAGTGGGGTAGAATTTTCTTAGTGTTAGGTGCATAGATTCCTGAGGTGTTTCCTTCCTGTAAAGTTGCGTCTTAGGGTAGAATTTTCTTTGTAAAAAGCTTCTCCACACTATACATGAACCTGAATAGGTGTGATCTCGTCCCTTCTGAGCGGATAGCTGGCCCAATCCATATCAGCAAGTTTTTGGATCAAAATACAAAAAAGCAACTCAAAATCAGCCAGTTCTTTCTTTCACCCTAATGAGCCCAACCCAATTGGTATAATCAGTAAAAGAACGTAATGGAAAGCGCACTAGAATTAGAAAGAAAAGTAACAGTGTAATAAGGATCGTTGACTCTTTTTAAGTGTTTATTTAATTATTAGATAATATAATAAGAAATAGTCTCATTTTCTTTCTAGCGTTTACTAAAATAATAATTGAATGTGATATAGTAATTCATTAAGGGTAAATAAGTAAATTTTACATTCATTTTCTTAGTAAGGGAATCAATACTAAGGAAGATAATGTAAGTATTGACATTCTCTTTCCTTATTTTCTATATTGAGTGGGTTTCACTAATTCTGTATTATTGATTTTGAAAATAAACACATTATTAGATAAGAAAATAAATAAATATTTCTCGATTTCTCTTTCTCTTTGATACAAACTAAAGGCGCCCTTAAGTCTTAGAATGACATGACACAAATATGACGCAACCAATTAATGGTCAAATGAAATCAAGTATGGCAAATATAGAGATAAAATACATGCAACGTGCAAGCCAATCATTTATGATATTAATAAAAGTAATTTTGATACAATTATAAACAGTAGTTTCAGAGGAAATAAGGGAGGAAAAAAATGGCTGAAGGTGATTTTAGAGAGGT
>NW_010386671.1:0-1227 GCF_000414095.1 Morus notabilis
TGTGTTCTCCATTGGCAAGCTCGTTGTAAGAGTTAAGACTCTGCAATGAACAACAAACATGATTATCATTCTCTACTAAACATGTTCCCAAAACTAGCAAAACATATTTGCCTTGTTCTTCGTCTTTTCCTTCAATCCTAGAGGTACTTCTTGCAGTTACTCTTCGAGTGACCTTCTTGGTTACAATGAAATTATTTTCCTTTAGGCCTTTAGTTGGAGTTCTTCTTTGCCTTCTTCTTCTTGTGTTTGGGCTTTGCCTTCCCTTAGTTCCCGTTCTTCCTATTGTTTTTGCGAGAAGAACTTTCAGCAACATTTGTCTCACCAACCTTTTCCTTGTTCTTGTTGACAGATTCAAAGTTTTGCAAATAATTAAACATTTGAGTAACATTTGCATTCAACTTGTTGATAACAGAGTTGTTCTTGAACTATTAAAATGAAGGAGGGAGGCTTTCGAGAATGATCCCGACATAAGTCATTTCATCTATCTGTTCACCATTGATCTCTGTCACATGGAGATGCTCAATCATATTCAAATCATGTCCACATACTGAAGAACCATTCTTCATCTCTTTAGATATAATCGCCTTTACAGCATCAAGGCGAGCCTATTTAGAGGAAGCACCAAACATGGCGAGTTATTGCATTATCTCAAAAGCAGTCTCATATTCCTCATGCTTCTTACGAAGCACATTGCTCATGCTGACCAACAAATAATACTTTGCTTTATTGTTGGTCTTGATCCATCGATCATAGACTTCTCTGACTGCCTTTTGTCGAGTTTGCCTCGGATTCCGAAGAACATTCCTCTGATAGGATAAATTTGTATTAATCACATATCAATAATATGTTCATGTTACATTTTTACTTGACATAGTTGTCATCGGTCAGTGTTTTGTTTGTGAGTAAGTTGACTATAGGATTAGTTAGTCATATTGTTGGAGATAAACATAAATTAATTTCATTTTTAATATATATGTGCATGAATATCATTCAAAAAAATATTTCAGTATAATTAAATATAATGCACGATGCAAATGAAAAATACATGAAATCATGTTTTAATTTTAATGCTAACGATAATTCAATTTTCCATAGATAAAGTGCTACCTTTGGGTAGGTCATGATACCCGCTAATTAAACTATAGTACTTTCAATTAATAAGGATTATCAAAATATCTCAAATTTTTAACTCTCATTAACTAGCGATATTTTGGTCAAAATGTAATG
>NW_010386672.1:0-1228 GCF_000414095.1 Morus notabilis
AATTTAGTAAAAATATTAATTCTAAGTTCATAAACATTCATTGCACATAAAAATTAATCTTTTGTCAATATATATAGAAAAAACAAATATATTATTTTCCCAAGATTTTTTTCCTTCTAGAGAATGAGATACAGATAGGGGAAAATATTATAAAAAAAAAATTAAAATATATATATATATATAGAGGAAAGGAAAGGAAAAGAAAATAAATTATTAGGGTGGACTTAAGATTTTCTGTTTGGGAAAAATTGCATACCGGACATACTGAATCCATTAGGAGGGTGAAACATCGGCCATGATGATGATGAGGAAGACCCGAGAAATAATGGCCGTTGACCTATAGCAACAGCTGGTGGTGATGATGAAGAACGAGCATTAAAATCAATACCCACTGCACTTGATCCTGATCTTCTACTGGTACTACTCATAAGATTAACAAAATTAGGCTGCTGAGCAAAGGAGGTGATCTGATCAGCTGCGCCGAGACTAGAGTAAGCGCCGCTGATTTGATCATGATGATGATGATTAGGCCCTTGATCGTAAAGAATACCCTTGAAAACATGGCCTCCGATGCCCACACTCGTCTGATACGCATACTGCTGCTGCTGATGATGATGATCAGGACCTCCATCGTCCACCATGGAGCTCACTCGCACCACGTGAAATGTCGCCATGGCGTTCACTTCCAATGGGAAATTCTTTGCCCCATCACCATCATGATCTCCTAACCCTAGAAAATGAAAAGTAAAAAAATATATAAAGCCTATAATTGGAAAAAAAGGGACATCATTTATTCAATTTTAATTTTAATTAGAGCAATTAAACCAAAAAAAAAATAAAGTAAAAGAGAAAGTTGTAGAAAGAGATAGATATAAAGATATATAGCGATATAGCTATAGTAGGGAGTATAGTACTCCTAGCTTTTGCTTTCTCTCTTTCTTTACTCTCTTTTCGTAGTTTCTTTGTCAGTCAGAAATTATAATTAGATTCTAATAACAGTACACTATACTACTACTACTAGTATTAGAGTGGGAGAGAAACGAGAAGCTATTTTGCTCAGTTTTAGCAGCTGATGATCAGTTCAATATGACTAGCTAGCAGTGCTACTGTACTTCTTGAACATGATCATGATGATTTTAACCACAAAAAGCATGATCATGATGATGATCATGACCGTTGAGAAAATAAGGTTTTCATGTATTTCTCTATATGTACACACACACACACA
>NW_010386673.1:0-1229 GCF_000414095.1 Morus notabilis
ATCTCTAGCTCTTCCTCCTTACAAACGACATGTCACTTTGATCTATAATGAAGTTAACAAATAGATTGTTGTCGTTTACTTGGAATTACTCCTTCAAGGTACAATGTTAAAATAGCATCATGCACTAGGGTGGAGAAATACATGAGTTCTTACATTTTTTGGGGTCAAGTATAGATCCAATATTAACATTTATATTAGAGATCGCCTAAACATGGAATGTTTTTGTAACTGAGAAACTTTTTCAAATTGAAAATAAGTTTTTATTTTTTATTTTTAAACATTGATTTTCGAAACATAAACGACAACAAAGTAGACCCATCAAGGGGTTACATAAAAATTGCACGAATGGATGTGCTTATGAGTGGAATAACTGTGTTGAACTTAAGAAACAGAGAGTGCCCACTGTCCACACTCCACAGTTCATAAACCGGTCAATATGAAAATATTGGAGGAACCCACTGAATGCTAATTCAATACAGCATTTTGGAATCCAATAAAAGCCGTGTAATTCATAATCATATCACGCATTGTCATTGTTGTTTTATAGATTTGCATATTAGACCTCATAAAAGCAAAGCCTCTTACAAAAAGAAAAATAGCTGATCTCAGTGAGGCCGGCCCCATCACGACATCATTATATGTCCTACACAAATACATTTATTTTGGGTTCACTTATGTCGTACGTGCGAATCATGGCAGATTGCAAAATGTCTAGGGGATACTCAATGAGCCTTTTATTTCTGCCTCTCTTTTTCCAGCTAGCCTTTTTGTTTTTTCTTGAAACTTTTAAGAGTATGCTTAGTTTAAAGATTCGTGTCATGATTTAAATTATGATTCGTGACTCGTTATAGTATTTTTTTTCATAAAAAATATACGTAAATTAAGAATAATTCTGAATTTATTAATTAAATATCATCGTCTTATAATTAAAAATACATTAACTATTCAAAGTGACTATAACGTAGAAAAAATTACTAAACTTTATTTTTAAAGTGCATAAATCTAAATTTTTATCTTGTGATTAATTTTTTTTACTAATATAGTTATTTAATTAAAAAGTAATGGATAAGACTTCTCATGTATTTAAGAAGTATTTATCTCCCAGGTGGGTAAGAATCTAAATTGAAACTAACTATTTTCAATATGATTTGAAACCTTAGATTCAAAAAAGGAAAAAAAAAACCTCCTTTTTCTTTTCTTTTCTGCATCAAATGTTCAAAAAAAAAAAA
>NW_010386674.1:0-1229 GCF_000414095.1 Morus notabilis
TGTGATTCGTCTTTAATTTTGCAGAGGATGAGCATGATGTTGTCTGGTTTTGGCTGGAGAAAGGAAAGCCACATGAATGCCCAGTCTGCTCACAGTATTTTGAGGTAATTGTTATAAACCTCTTACCCTGCCCTACCTCCCTCCTGCTTCAGGGACTGAAAAATTAACTTGTAACTAAACGGGTCATGTTAAGTTGCAGAATCAGATTAGAAGAATTCTCTAGCTAATTCATATCCACAGATTAGAAGGCCTGACAAACTTCAGTAGAAACATGTTAAAGATGGCATGCACTATGAATGTTTATGGTTGTACCCTGGTTCCTTTATCAAAATATCAGATATAATTTATATTAAAAAAGTACATCTGTTATTTATTACTCAGATTAGCATATTGTCCACTCTTAAGTTGATTAGGGTCTTTCTAAATAAAATATTTCAATTTTTGATTTCGTCTGGATTCTGCATGTTATGTAAATCTGATTTACATTTTGGATATTCTAGCAAACCGTTGGATCATAATGCTTTATTTTAAAGGTTAATATACCTTCCAACTCAAGCATATCCCGAGGGGGTCATATTCCCAACTTCATTTTCTTTTCACAGAGAAAAAGTTCATAGTATGGAATTTTAGCTTTAGTTTTTATCAGCATTCAGCAATCAGAATCCCTAATATTTAATCTGCTGTTTCACAGCTTGAAGTGGTGGGACCTGGAGGATCTCCCGATGGACATGACGACGATGGTCATCATCACTGATTATAGCCTGCGGTTTTCCTTCTGGAATAAAGTCTAGGAAATGAAGAGACAATTTTCAGTACGCTCTGCAGATTTCAAAATTCAAAAGCATAATGTTTTGTTTGATTTTGATTGGTCCTAGTTTTGTTGTTGTTGCATTTGCAACATTTGAGACGGAATCTTCTCTGTGGTAATATAGACACAGGCGGGTCTCCTATTGGAACAATGGATTTCTTCAAATGCATTTGTCGAATAATCGTTGGCTATTGATTCTTTACCTTGATTTGGAACATTTTCATTTTCCTCAAAAGGGGACTTGTAGCGTACAGATTGTAAGCTCCTTCCCTTCCCCCCTCCTTTTGGAAAAATATTAAGCACATTTGTTCTAATCCTTTCTAACACGCTCCATATTCATTCAATAGACTCATTCAGCGTGATTGTATTGGAATGGTTCAGTGGTCGTCGATATCGTAATTCGTGGTCTTGTCAAATCTTT
>NW_010386675.1:0-1230 GCF_000414095.1 Morus notabilis
AAAAAACAGTGATAATGATTTTTATAAAGGAATAAGAAAACGATTGAAACTTGTTTTCGGTTTTCTGTTTTCATTTTCTAATATATATCAACAATGTTATATTAAAATTTAATTATTAATTATCAATTATATAATATATTAATTAATAATTAATAAATACATAATAATACTAAATTGTTAATTAAATGTTAATTTATTATTATTAAATTTTGTATTCATTAATTAAAATAAATAATATATAATAAATAGTAATTATTTATTTAGTTAAAGATTAATTGTCAAAAATTGATTATAAAATATAGTAATAATGAAATAATTAATAATTTTATTAAATGAATAATCAATAAATAATATGTCACCCATATAATATATTAATTATAATTTATTGATTAGTAAATAATTGATAAATAGTAAATAAACAGTAATTACTTAATCAATATTTAATATTAAATTATAATTAGTAATTAATTATTGTTTAAATAATAATTATCAAAATTGATCATGTAATATTTCAAATAATAAGTTATTAAATAAACATTATAAATTAATGTTTAAATAATAAACATTACTAATAAATCATTAATATACTGATTGTTTTTCATTAATACACTAATTAATTACTTATAAACTAATAATTATGAGTACATTACTATAGCATAATAATTTCTTATATATTGTTTATTAATTATTAGCATATTAATTTATCAAATATATAATTTAATTACTAATGTACTGATTAATAATATTATATCCATTATTATTATATTAATAATATATTAATTTTTATTTGCTAAGTGATCATTTATTATTAATTACTTAATATATTAATTTAAGATTATTAGTTATATGCACTCAAAACAAAATTAATAATATAATTAAACATGATTTCACTTTTTTATTATACTCAAAATAATCTCTTAACAAACCAACCAAATGCAATTGCAAAATTGTTCTCAAAATGATTTCAAAACAATCTCATTTTTACTTTTATGCTAAAAACAAAATCATTTTGAAACGTTACCAAACGGGCCCTTTATTTTCTTTTTAAAAAAAGGAAAAAGAAAAAGAGAATATCTATTTTAATTTTTTAAGACAAACTATTTTAGTTTTTTAAAAAATTTTAGGAATTCTAAGAATATCTATATATAACATTCATGACAATGTGTATTAATGCATTTTTTAAGGGAAATTGGGCCAGATGACAGTTGGGCCACCCAGTTGAAAATAAGA
>NW_010386676.1:0-1229 GCF_000414095.1 Morus notabilis
ATTCGAAAATCAACAGTTACGGGAGCATAACTGATACTTCTTTGTGGACGGAAGATATAGTCATGATTTTGATGTGAGAAACAAAAAAGGTCCTAAAGCAATCTATTTTAATATATCATTGACAACATGCTATACTTTCAAGCAAAAAAGGCACAACATGCTACATTCTTTGACGTCTTTATTTGATTCTAAACGAGGAAATATCTATTTTGCATAAGAAATATTAAAATCGTTATATTTCCTCCAAATCTATAGATTTATGTGTGCTTGTAACAGCCCTGATCTTTATAAATCTCCTATTCAAGTTAGTGTTTCATATCCGTTTTTGTGCTTCGATATGAGAATTTACTGAACAAGCAGACAAATTAGAGAAATTAAGTACTAATGAATTTTTAAAAGCATACCTGAAGGACAAGAAACTTCGAAGTCTCGCTGTGCAGTTGATGTAGCTCAATCTGCCTAATGCTCTCATAGGAGAGCTCTAGCTTGTAATCAACAGAATCATAAGACAAAAAGAAGTAGAGCTTCCTTAGCTCTTCTCCAAATTTGACACAAACACTCTCTCCTCTCCAGAGCACAGAAAACTTCTGCTTAGAAACCTGACATCCGAAATGCAGCGTTACATTATCCATGCTGCAAAGATAAGCCTTCGGCTCTGGTACCATTTCGGTGCACAAATCCCGTGCTCTTAGATAACAGTCACCATACCAAATTCGTTTATTAGCCAATGATTTTATGGTTTCAGCACTCTCAGAGTCTGTGAACTGAACCTTGGCATGTTTCCTTAAATCATTCTTGTACTGCCCAATCTCAACAGCACAAACACTACCTTCTCCAGTGTATTGCTCCAGAAACCTCTTCACTTCTTCCGCGTGCTCAACAGAAGAGAATCCGTACAACGAAATTGTCTTTCCCATGCTGTAAAACTAAGTTAAAACTCTGTTTCAGCATTCAAATACTATTAAGCAGCTGAAAAGTTAAAATTCTCTTTTTTTGTGTATATAGAGAAAGCGGACTGAATTGATAAGGATAAATGGCAAATTTGCTGTTAAAGGTAATGATTTTTCATGCTTATGGCATCAGGTCTCAAAATTCAAAAATTATAGAAAGTCGTCCCTACAAAAACAAACATCATAATCCATTTAGAAATTTGTTGTCAAATCCTACTATCCTAGTTTAGATCACACAAATTTATTACTAAAGCAACAAAGAACTGTAATTTTTACTAT
>NW_010386677.1:0-1230 GCF_000414095.1 Morus notabilis
AATAAAAATAAAAAATGAAAAACGATTAAAAGTCATTTTTCATTTCTCTTTCATTTTACACTAAACCAAAAAATTATTTTCATTTCCGTTTTTTATCTTTATTGCGCCAAACGCCATTTTAAAAACGTTTTTATTTTTTCTTTTTCGAAAAACGTGAAAAATAAAAATAGGATTAATTTCAAACACGGCTAATATTCCCTTAAATATTAATTTAGAACTTGGGTAAATGAGATGTAAAATCTATTTGATACTTTAGACATCGAATAAACCAAATTATATTTATAAGGAGGTTATGAATAAATTAGCCATTAAAAATATAATTAATAATTTTTTTTAGAATTAACTCTTAAAATTTAATATAAAATCAATATTGCCCCTTTTGTTTAAGTTGATCTACTTTAATAAAAGGACAGTTATGATTAAATTAAAGGGGTCAATAATAAAAATATCACTATTATCAAATGGTAACTTTTAACTTTTCCCTTTCATGAAAAAAATTATAATTAAAGAGGTTAACGAAATTTACGTAGCTTAAACTATAAATATTTTAATAAAAAAAATGATACTCCACTGAACAGTCTGAGTTGGGAAATATATAATAAAGAGCCAAGCATTTTTTTATATATATATTTAGTCCCCCCAAATACTCCATACCAAACAAAGGAATGATTCCAATTCATTATCGCAAAAGAATGTGCCAAAAGTATATCAGCAAAAGATAACTGCATAAGGGACTTAAAACACATTATTAGACTTTTGAAACTCTCCTGTTCAAGAGAATAATACCAAATAACTTTTGGAACTCATAAAGAGATACTTAAAATAAATTACTTTTGAAACTCTCATAAATAAAGACTTAACTATAATAACCTTGGAAACTCTTACTAAGATAGACTTATCTCTATTCTATTCATCAGGATGACATTTTCAATAACTATAAGGTACCCTGTTAATATTTTCTAAATATTTGTGCAAAAATAAATATCATGTCAAAAGACGAAGTATCAAAAAGACAGAACACTATTTTTTTTATATTATTGTCACGTCAGATTATTTCAGTAATTATAGTAACTATCGTAAGTCATTACAATGCACATAATGACTGTCGATAATTACAATAATTGACTTGTGTTGAATATGACGTGATAAAAAATGTTACAAAACTAAAATGTGTTAAAAAAAATAATTATAACTTTCGGCATCTATAACATGTTATAGATGATCGATACA
>NW_010386678.1:0-1231 GCF_000414095.1 Morus notabilis
AGAGAGAGAGAGAGAGAGAAGGAGGGAGGGGGTGTGGTGAGGGAAAGTTCTCTTCTTTGTGTTTTTGTTTTTGATTTTCTTAAGGAGAGAAGAGGAGTCAGGAGAGAGCTCTTCTTCCTCTTCAGGGGGATCAGGGGAAAAGTGACCCTACACAGCAAAATAAATAAATAATAAATTAAGGATAATTAACAAATATTGAGCAAGGGAGGAGAGAGAAAGGGAGCGGGGGGGAGGAGAGAGAGAGGTGGGTGTGGGGTCCACCGTGCATGTATGGAGCAATGTCATAGGTTAAGCGATCATTGGTGTAGTTTTAATGTAAAAGGATAATGTTGTTCTGATGAGTATCTGCTATATATATCTTCTCAAATCTCAAATATGATTCGAAAAAACGTTGTTGTTGTTGTCGGTTTTTTTTATATTCTTTTTGGCGTTGATAGTTACTTGCTAACCAAAATACAATTTTGCTAGTGGCATTGTGTGGGTGAGTTTGGTGTTTAGCAATTGATAAACTCATCCATATACTTTGATTTGATGAGAATTGCCAAGTTTTGTCTTACTAATAATTCGTTTAAGGTTGTGCATCAATTGCTAGAACGTAAATTCATCATCATTGTCATAATATATTTACTTACCGTTTATTATGATTAATCCCCGACCCCAGTCATATCACTAGCCAAAAAAATATCTTTTGTATAAATTTGAAGGTGTCTTGTTATATAATCTTTTACTTTATAGGCGAAAATTAAGGCAATATTTTGTCACTCAAAAGGCAAACTATCATGAATTGTACCCGTCCGAATAAATCCAATTGAGCCATTATGATAATATATGAGAAATTATGAGGATAATGATCATGATGTTAAATATCTTTGGCATTGTTCTATCTATATAGCTTAAAATTTTGCATGAATTTAATGGAATTCCACGTGTATAGGATTTTGTGTCATAACTTTCGTTTTTTAACTCTTTTACATGACAATTGATAGGAATTCAAGTGTAAAAAAGCGAAATACATCGAACTTAACCATGCCTTTGTGAATCTCAAGTTAATCAACAAGCAACCATAAATCTTGAAGCATACTTTGGACCACAAAATCTAAAATATCATTCATGCGCGTATATAAACTCCCCTAGTTAAAAACGTATCAATGGCTTGACCAATTTCAATTTTAATTCTCTTGGAATTCCATTGCATAACATAATTAAGAGAACACTTTCAATGTTTTTTTTT
>NW_010386679.1:0-1231 GCF_000414095.1 Morus notabilis
AAAAAAATGTCAGTTAAGTACAAATACTCTTTCATTGATTGGCATAGCTTTACCTACGTCATATAAATGATGTATTGGATTAATCACACATAGCCGTATTGGCTATTTATCACGCGCACTCCTAAAAGTTCCGACGGGATTGTACCTCCGTCATACTTAAGAAATGAACTTTTCACGTGGGACCCACACCTTGTCTCGCCATAGGGTTTTTCATTTATCACAGGCCTAATCTGTCCATCACTTTGGCGTCTCTTGATCCCAAAGTCATATCATGAATTTAGTATACACACATACTATCATACATACGTATATACATACATACATACAAGTGTACAGTCATTAGTCCACTAATAAATAATATACAAAGCAACACAGGAAATCAAGTAGGGCTGCAAAAAATTGGAATAAAACAGAGAAAGTTGTCCTCTAATGCATAGGGTACAGGAATACTGATAGAAGTTCACAAGATGGGGAATGCAAAAAGCCAAAAAAAAAAACACTCATACCACCTATTGGATTGGAAATGGACAAGTTAGGGTTATCAAAATGGGAATTCACAATATTAATTTGTATCTTATCTATTTTTATAAATTATCACACTGCTGTATATATTCTCATAGAAAACACGTTACTCCAGGGCAGTATGCAGGCCCAAACACCAACTATATATGTTTATTATAAAATTATACGAACTCTGTTTATTTCACTGATTCAAGTTTAGAATTTGAATTTTGTTATAATAAAAAACTTTTAGAAACAGTCACAACTAATTTTTTTACTACAGTAAAAAACTTTTACATAAAATTATATCTCAACTTGAATTAAAAACTCGAATCAACGAACTAAATGGACTCATAATGTATCATTTTGAGTATTAAAAAACGTTCAATTGTACAAAGCCAAATAAGTATTTTACTGCAAATTAAGATGATGATGGGTGAGTTGTTTTCAATGAATTTAAGTACTGAATTCTTTAAAAAAAAAGGACAAGGTTTTTCAAATACCATTCCCAAAGGAAAGTGCACACGTGAATACCAATTCCCTACGACGCTATATATATATATATATATATATATATATATATATGCAAGTGGTGAATATATGTTTGGGAATTTGAAAACGACGGCACCTACTTTAGACTAGTCAGGCAATTACGACTGCTTGAACAGGGAATTATTGATGGTCCCCCTTACAAGACTAAAGAAGTGTTTACAATGTTGGAATTCTAGGA
>NW_010386680.1:0-1232 GCF_000414095.1 Morus notabilis
CTCTTAATTAGCTCGGCTGACTTAAGCGTCGGAGTGTGTTTGGCATGCACCACACTGGTGTCACCTTACTTCGAGGCTTCATGTCTTACTCCTGTGCAAGACACTGTTTGTGGCAGAGCACCGACCAGACTAAGATCGAGATAGGAGTTTGAGCACTGTACTTCTCAGCACGTGAGTGTTGAGTCAACTCATACATCAACAATATACAAACTTTCTTTAAGAATAATTTGGTCATTTCACAAGCCAAAATTGTAAAAAGATATACTTTTGATGGGATTAGAAATTGATTGTATACTTTCTATTAAACATAAAACACATGGTACATAAAAAATCAAATAAATTTTATTTTTTATTATTGCGTATGTTGCGTATTTGCCCATGAATTTGTAAGGTTTTGATAAATTGCTCAATAAACCATTAATTTTGGTAAGTTGCACCCCAACTTACAAAACAATTACCATTAGCCACATTATGATAATGATTGTATCAAATTAGTAATGACAAAATACGTTCTACTAAAATCTTCAACATCCAATTCAAAACACAAATCTCTCAATTCTATAATTTTTAATCCCTTAAATCTGACAAAAACAAAAATGAGAGCTAAATTGGTTAAATTAGGCAATTATTTTATAAGTTGAAAAGACAATTTGTTAAATTAAAAATTAAAAATTAGAGAAATGAGTTGTCAAAACTCTATAAATTCACGAAATAAGAGAAAAAAATATGTTATATAAAAACTTTTTAAGTTTAACAGAAAAAAAATAGAACTTTCTCCTCTATAACTTCTCTATCCCTAAAGTCAATTTCTGAATCTTTAGTTATATTACATTAGCTTAAAAATTATGTAAAATAAATAATTTTTGATTCCTATCTAAGTAAAATTAAAAATTACACGTAACCTACCAAAACATTTACCAAAGGATTTTGGTAATAGTTTTGGGATTGGATTCTCTCCGTCTTTGTCTGCGACTCAAACAAGTGCAAAGGCTCTTCGTTTTGTGCTTCCGTTTTGTCTTCTACCGAATTCTTCTCATTTCTATTCATTATTTACACATCGCAGCTTTCAAGCCACTTCTTTTCTCTCCTCTCTGTTCAACAACATAAGTTTGTTGAATTTGACCCTCACAATTTCTAGATTTGTTCAACGTTAACAAACAATCGGTTTCCTTAAAAACAATTATTTTCGGCAAGCGAGTTCTAAAACTGTGAAATTCGATTGAAACTGATCC
>NW_010386681.1:0-1209 GCF_000414095.1 Morus notabilis
AAGTTAAACTATTCTATTAGGATTATGAGTTGACCCCGTTTGGTTCGGCTCCAAATTAACACAACTATCCAAAATTTGAAAGTTTTCCCTTAAACTTTATTTGTCGTAAATTACCCTCTGAATTCAATAAAAACATTGCAGAATGTATATAAATCGTTAAAATTCAAAAGAAAAACTCTTTTATACATGTGCTATGATGTTCTCTGATTGTCATCAGAAATTTCAATATCTTGAAACGATAATGTGTACAAGGGCATTTCTGCTTAAATACAATCTCATATGAGGAGAATATTATGATTTACAATTACAGGTTTAGGTCCAATAATTGAACTTCCAATACTAGTTCTTGTAAGGTCTTCACGGGATATATAAATTAAAGAGGCAAAAAATAAAAAAAAGTTGGAAGGAAAAGAAAAGGCTTGGGGAATTGAAGTTCGGCTCTTAACCGGATAGAATAGTTCAAAATCACACTGCAAATATGTTCTATCATTCATTATTGTCTCCGAGTCTTTTTAATGAAAGACAACACTGTTGTCTCTCAAGAATCAAGACTAACTGGGTGTTTGAAAATTCCCAGCTCTGTTGTGTCTTGATGGATTTTACATGATTAATAGTAGAACTTTATAACTTTTTTTAAGTATCAAATGAAGGCAATGAAAATAATAGACTATCATAAAAAGATGGATAGTTTACTCAATAATCCTCATGGCACCAACAACATTTGTAACCAGGAATCAGGCACCGCCTAAACAATTCTTATTATCATAATTTGTCACTTAGATATCTAATCAAGTCCAGTGTCTCTGGTAAGAAACCAACCTGACAAACACGAGGCAGAATACATAGTTGAAACTACAAGATTGATGAGCATGAAGAGCTAAAATAAATATGAATCTCGTATCATTTAAATATACAAATAAGCACGCACTTATAAAACATTAGCCACGCTATTTACTTAAATATATTGACCTTTTAATATAAGAAATCAAACATTAAAAAGCTAGTGCAAATACATAATGAGTAGACAAAGGTTCCTTGCGTATTTGACTGAAAACAACAAAAGACTAGTCCGGCCGTGTATCTTCAAACCAACCTGGCTTGTGCAAGCTCAACGAGTACTTCAGTTATTCCTCGTTGGAATTTGGAAGAAATATATTGGTCTCGTTCATTTCACCGATTCGAGTTTTCAATTTTAGGTTTTTACAGTAA
>NW_010386682.1:0-1232 GCF_000414095.1 Morus notabilis
TTTTTAATTTTAATTTTATTACTGTTAAAAGTTTTTACAAAAAGTCACATTTAACTTTTTTTGTTACAGTTAAAAATTCTCATATAAAATTAAATCTAACTTAAATTAAAAACTCAAATAAAACTTTAATATTATGAGAAATCAACAACACTATCTTCCTCCTGTTACTACAAGTGCATAAAACAAACAAAATATTCAAAGAACAACATGGTAGCTGAAGAGGACAAGCACCCATGAACCCAGATCGTCTCCTGCAACCTCCGGCAAACCCAGATCGTCTCCTGCCTCACAAATGCAGAGCCCGTCAAGCACTCACAAACCCAGATTCGCACCTCCTCGCGACCACGTGGTAGCTGAACCTGGGGGGAAGCTTCTTCGATTGAGAAGAAAAAGAACCGTCTTTATTATTTATTTTTTAGTTTGTTAAATGTTTTAAATTATTTTTAAATTTTTTTAAAAACATTATTAGTTTCTATTTAATTAATGAGGAAGCAGAAATGACATTTGATGTCTTAATAAATTGGTTTTAGGGTACTTAGAAGATGTTTTATAAAACTCAAAAGTACTATTTTAATATTATAAAAAACACGAGATACTAAGAGCATGTTTCCTTATAATACATAATATCAAAATGATTTTATTCCAAATAATTATATATACGCCTATTATACAATAGATGAAAAAAGAATGTTCCATAAGTTATTATATTGCACATAAGTTTGTAAAATAATATGTAATGACATTTCTATATTTTGTTAATCACTTTTAAAATTAATTATACAAATTCATAATCACTCACACAAAAAAGATATATTTACAATGATAATATCTTAATAACTATAAAATAGAAAAATAGATAATATTATTTAATTAAAGATATATTCTAAATATGGAGTTAAAAACTGATTATTTCACCTAATTACCTAAAGAAGTATTTATACAAAATGATCAGTTCTATACTCCACGTTAAGAATATGTCTTCAATTTAACAATATTATTAACATGTTTAATTTATGATTATTAAGATAATATTATTTTAAATATATATTTTTTGTGTGAGTGGTTGTGGATGGTTAATAAAAAATAAAAATATCATTACAAGTTATTTTACAGAATTATGTAAAAATATCACAACTCATGGATATTCATTTTTCCAGTGGACATATATGTAGTACTTAAAACGAGAAACACGTCTCTTCTGTTTTTGGGTTAAAATTGGGCTTAGGAATGCC
>NW_010386683.1:0-1235 GCF_000414095.1 Morus notabilis
CTAACAGTTTCTTCGTTATTATTCCTGTGCAGCTAAATATGACTGGCCGGCTGGTGGTATCTACTTTGCATGTTCAAGCTAATTCTCTGTGAAGGGTGTCTAATTTGATGATGCCAGATGATATATATAGTTAAGTACTACAAGGTGTATTTTTCAAGTAGAAGTTAAACTACTCCATCTTATAATTAGGGTGCTAAAAAGAACTTTGCTGTGAACTTTAATCATAATTAAGTAATTACTCTACTGCCAAAGTTAATCCTAGTGGGGCTTCATGCTGCCACTTTGTAGGATTTCGTGTCTGTATAATTATTAATGATTCCAGTCCTTCTGTGAGACATATGTAATATTGTGCACTAACAAATTTTAATCGACCTTTTAGAAGGTGTGATGATCATCAAATCTTTTGTGTTATGATTAATTGCTGGCCTGTTTAATTAGTGCAAAGTAGCCTTTTTGTTATATGAATATAAGAAATATTCGTCTACATGTATCTTCTATTTAGATGTACTTTTCTGGATTGTAAAAATCCGGAAAGAGAACTAGTTATATATATATATATATATATATATATCTGTAGGTTGTAAAGAGCATTATAATTTTCCTGCTTACATAATTCACCAGACAAAAGTTGCACAAAAACTTTTCATACCTAGCTAGCTAGAATCAATATGAATCTATGGTCACATGGTCACTTTTACTCTATAGATTTATTCAGTTAATATAGTGTCATTGGCTTGAATTAGAAAATGATTATTTAGATAACTAGATATATGCTAAACTTAGTCTTGAATTAGGCGAGAAGGCTTTTATATATCTTTGGCAAGAAGAACAAATACATATGTGTCCATGTACTAATGAATTTAATTTACAAGTTATAATATGTCACTGAAAATTGAATAATGCACAGAATTGATCAGCGCAGATTACCTTGTTTATTTAACTGCCTGCTATCGTTTTTCGTACGTCCATGGATCATCAAATCAAATAATATCACTTCAGATTAATTTCTTCCAAATCAGCATTATTACACTTCACTAGCTTACCAATATAATAAGACAAGTATAATTTCATAATCTGGAGAAATTTATTGGCAATGATAATCAAAATATAACAATAATTAGTAGGACACATATATATCTCTCTCTCTCTATATATATATATATATGTATATAATATAAGACTGGTAATACTAGAGGTGTAGTTAAGGAAGAAGACTAATATCAATTGAAAGAGTG